>NC_058519.1:610140386-610400386 GCF_904849725.1 Hordeum vulgare subsp. vulgare | reverse complement strand
AGGAGAAGAAGAAAAAATAAGAAGAGAATAAGAAGGAGAAGGAGGAGGAGAAGAAGAAGGAGAAGAAGGAGGGCTCCTTCTCCTTCTTCTCCTCCTTCTCCTTTTCCTTCTCTTCTTCTCCTCCTCCTTATTCTTCTTCTCCTTCTCCTTCTCCTTCTCTTCTTGTTCTCTTCTTGTTCTTCTTCTTGTTCTTCCTTCTTTTCATTTCTCCTCTTCTCCTCTTCTTGGAGCTAAATTAGCTAACTATGTCTTTTTGCACCTAAATGGGCTAATTATGTCATTCTAGAGGAAAACAAGCTAAGTATATAATATTAATGAGCTAACCAAGGTTCTTATGCCATTTTGAGCTTATTATGTCTTTTAGGAGCTTAATTAGTCATTTTATTGAGCTAACCAAGGTACTTATGATGTTTTTAGCTAACTAAGCTAATTATGTCATTTTGGATGATAATTGGCTAAGTATGTCTTTGTTGGGGAAAATAAGCTAAATTTAATAAGAAGAGGAGAAGAAGGAGGGAATAAGAAGGAGAATAAGGAGGGCTCCTTCTCCTCCTTCTCCTTCTTCTCTTCTTCTTCTCCCCCTCCTTCTTCTGCTTCTCCTTCTTCTCTTTCTCTTCTTCTTTTTGTTCTTCCTTTTCATTTCTCCTCTTCTCCTCTTCTTGGAGCTAAATTACCTAACTATGTCTTTTTGGAGCTAAATGGGCTAATTATGTCATTATAGAGGAAAACAAGCTAAGTATATAATATTAATGAGATAACCAAGGTTCTTATGCCATTTTGAGCTTATAATGTCTTTTTGGAGCTAAATTGGCTAATTATGTCATTGTTGGGGAAATTAAGGCAAGGAGAATATGAAAGAGGAGAAGAAAGAGGAGGAGGAGGAGAATAAGAAGAAATAAATAAGAAGGAGGAGGAGGACTAGAAGGTCCTTGGCCTTCTCCTCCTTCTCCTCCTCCTCCTCCTCCTCCTCCTCCTTCTCCTTCTTCTCTTCTTCTTCTTCTTCTTCTTTCTTTTCATTTTCCTATTTCTTCTCCTCTTCTCCTCTTCTTGGAGCTAAATTAGCTAACTATGTCTTTTTGGAGCTAAATGGGTTAATTATCACATTTTAGAGGAAAACAAGCTAAGTATATAATATTAATGAGCTAACCAAGGTTCTTATGCCATTTTGAGCTTATAATGTATTTTTGGAGCTAAATGGGCTAATTATGTCGTTGTTGGGGAAATTAAGGCAAGGAGAATATGAAAGAGGAGAAGAAAGAGGAGGAGGAGAAGAATAAGAATAAATAAAGAAGAAGGAGGAGAAGGAGGAGGACGAGGAGAAGGACTAGAAGGTCCTTGGCCTTCTCCTCCTTCTCCTCCTCCTCCTTCTCCTTCTTCTCTTCTTCTTCTTCTTCTTTCTTTTCTTTTTTCCTATTTCTTCTCCTATTCTCCTCTTCTTGGAGCTAAATTAGCTAACTATGTCTTTTTGGAGCTAAATGTGCTAATTATCCCATTTTAGAGGAAAACAAGCTAAGTATATAATATTAATGAGCTAACCAAGGTTCTTATGCCATTTTGAGGTTATTATGGCATTTTGGAGCTAAATGGGCTAATTATGTCATTGTTGGCGAAATTAAGGCAAGGAGAATATGAAAGAGGAGAAGAAAGAGGAGGAGGAGGAGAAGAAGAAGAAATCAAGAAGAAGGAGGGGAAGGAGGAGGAGGAGAAGGACTAGAAGGTCCTTGGCCTTCTCCTCCTTCTCCTCCTCCTCCTTCTCCTTCTTCTCTTCTTCTTCTTCTTCTTCTTATTCTTCTTTCTTTTCATTTTTCCTATTTCTTCTCTTATTCTCCTCTTCTTGGAGCTCAATTAGATAACTATGTCTTTTTGGAGCTATATGGGCTACCCCTCTTTTGCTATAAGGAGGGTTTCGTTCCAGAAAAAATCAAGAGGAGTCTTTCGGAAGGAATCGCCGCCGCCACGAGGCGGAACTTGAGCAGAACCAATCTAGAGCTCCGACAGGGTCGTCCTGCCGGGGAAACTTCCCTCCCGTAGGGGGAAATCGCCGCCATCGTCATCACCAACACTCCTCTCATCGGAGGGGACTCGTCACCATCAACATCTTCATCAGCACCGTCTCATCTCCAAACCCTAGTTCATCTCTTGTAACCAATCTCCGTCTTGCGACTCCGATTGGTACTTGTAAGGTTGCTAGTGGTGTTAATTACTCTTTGTAGTTGATGCTAGTTGGATTACTTGGTGGAAGATTATATGTTCAGATCCTTTATGCTAATCATTATCTCTCTGGTCATGAATATGATTATGCTTTGTGAGTAGTTACTTTTGTTCCTGGGGACATGGTATAAGTCATGCTATAAGTAGCCATGTGAATTTGGTATTCGTTCGATATTTTTGATGTGTTGTATGTTGTCTCTCCTCTAGTGGTGTTATGTGAACGTCGACTACATAAAACTTCACCATTATTTGGGCCTAGAGGAAGGCATTGGGAAGTAGTAAGTAGATGATGGGTTGCTAGAGTGACAGAAGCTTAAACCCTAGTTTATGCGTTGCTTCGTAAGGGGCTGATTTGGATCCACTAGTTTAATGCTATGGTTAGACTTTGTCTTAATTCTTATTTCGTAGTTGTGGATCCTTGTGAGAGGGGTTCATCATAAGTGGGATGCTTGTCCAAGTAAGGGCAGTACCCAAGCGCCGGTCCACCCACATATGAAACTATCAAAGTAGCGAACGCGAATCATATGAACATGATGAAAACTAGCTTGACAGAAATTCCCATGTGTCCTCGGGAGCGCTTTACCTCCTATAAGACTTTGTCTAGGCTTGTCCCTCGCTACAAAAGGGATTGGGCCACCTTGCTGCACCGTTGTTACTTTTGTCACTTGCTACTTGCTGCGAATCATCTTGTCACACAACTACTTGTTACCGATAATTTTAGTGCTTGCAGAGATTACCTTGCTGAATACCACTTGTCAGATCCTTCTGCTCCTCGTTCGGTTCGACACTCTTACTTATCGAAAGGACTACGATTGATCCCCTATACTTGTGGGTCATCAGGCTACCTTTCTGCACCTTTGCTACTATTGTTACTTGTCACTTGTTACAAATTATCTTGCTACAAATCTATCTACCGCTTTTACTTCCAACACTTGGAGAGAATACCTTACTGGAAACTACTTATCATTTCCTTCTGCTCCTCGTTGGGTTCGATACTCTTACTTATTGAAAGGACTACAATTGATTCCCTATACTTGTGGGTCATCAGCGTGTGCGCAGCTACACGCCGATGCCATCTCTATCCTTTTCCCCGCCACCACCACTTCCCATGACCGAGGAGGAGGAGGCCAAGCTCATGAGGCATCTCATAAAGGACTCTATTCATCTATGGGAGACGATGAAACCGAGCAGTTTACCCGCGGGGACACCAAAGACACATTTGTCCGAATTGAACCGTATGTCGTATTCCCGGAGACTGTCTTGCCAATTTTCTTTTATAGGCATGCCTGAATCATGCGTTGGTATGTGGTGATCATGTTTTTTTAACCCTAAAGGCATTGTGTTGAAACAGAATAGCCCATAAGGAGTAATAAAAGCGGCTACAGCCTGATCAGATTCCTTCACCTTTATTTGATGGTATCTGGAGTAGTCATCAAGGAAGCATAATGAGTTCTGTTCGAAGGTAGCGTCAATTATTTGGTCTATGTGGGGTAAGGGAAAGGGATCCTTAGGGCAAGCCTTGTTTAGGTCTTTAAAATCGACACATAGCCGCTAGGATTTATCCTTCTTTGGTACCATGACCAAAGTTTTCAACCACTCGGGGTGTTTGATGTCTCGGATGGATCCGGCTTCGAGCAATTTTACTAGCCCGGTACCCATGGCCTGACGCTTGGGTTCATAGAATCAACGTAACATTTGTTTGACTGGCTTAAAGCCGACAAATATATTCAGGCTATGCTCTGCCAATCTTCATGGGATTCCTGGCATGTCTGAAGGGTGCCATGCGAATATATCCCAGTTTTCTTGTTAGAATGTGTGCAATGCTTCATTCACCACGAGGTCCAGTTGTCCTCCGATGGATGCTGTTTTATTGGGGTCTCTTGGATGCACTTGAAATTTGACTATTTCGTCAGTTGTCTGGAAGGATGTGGAGTTGGGTCGCTTGCTGAGGGTTACATCATCCGTATCGACCATTGATCGTAATTCTGTTAATTCCTCGGTCGCAAGGGCTTCGGAAGGTGCATCGAGGGCGAGCGCAGCAGTTTTGTTTTCGGCCCAGGGAGCTCTGTTCGTGTCACTTGTGAGTGTAATGACGCCATTGGGCCCTAGCAATTTGAGCTTCATGTATCGGTAATGCGTTATAGCCTAAAATGTTGTGAAGGCCTCTCGTCCCAAAAGAGCATGATAACCGCTTTTCAAGGTTCACAATATGAAAGATGAGTCCTTCTGACCTATAGTCCTCGTAGGTGCCGAATACCACGTCAAGAGAGACTCATCATGTGCATCGCGCTTCTTTACCGGGGATAATTCCTCAAAAGGTTGTGTTGCTTTGTTCGATGCGAGATTTCTCAAACTGCACATTATCTAAGTTATCCTCATAGATGAGGTTTAAGCCGTTGTCGCCATCCATTAGTACTTTGGACAGTTTAAAACTGCCTATAATGGGGTTGAGTACTAGAGCGGCGGGTGTTCAGTTAGAATGAATTCCCGGTTGGTCCTCTTCGGCAAAGGTTATGGGTGTAATTGTCCTAGAGTTTGTTGCTGCCACCTGGAATACATGATCAATTTCTCGAAGAGATCTTTTCCTCTGATTATGTGAGGAGAATGTCTTGTAAATTGTGAGTACTTTGATGTTGTTGTCTGGCAGTTTGGATGGACGCTTTTGCGATGATTGGGCCCCGAGGGTAGCCTCTCTGCTTTTGGCTACCTGCGTGACTACCCAACAAGCTCGAAGGCTATGGGCCAAGCCTGTGTTGGGTAATGCGGAATGTATATGGCATGGGTGATCCAATAATTTATCAAGGATAGTTCGAGATCCATCAAGGGGCTTGTTCTTCTTCCCAGCAGGCCCGTGATCGTCTGACCGTTGTTGAGGCGTGCACTTCCTTCGAGCTCCTCTGGGTTGATCTGTGTGGATTGATTCCACTTGCATTTGTTGAGACTGTCATGTACTTTCTGTTGCATAGCATTTGCGTATCAATGTGGATAGCTTGACCAAGCTATGTATGTGGTGATGGGCAAGGGCGTTTAGTCCCTCGTCATGGCAGTTATGCCAGAATATTTCCATAATTTCCTAGTCGTTGTAGTCCGATATCTGGTTTATTGTCACGAGGAATCTAACCCAAAAGTGTTGGACAGTCTCTCCCGGCTCTTGCCTTAAGAAATATAGGTCATGTATGTTAGGCTTCTCTGATGTATGCAGAGAACGTTTAAATTGGGAGGTGGGTGGGGAAAAATTTGGTGTCCCAACAGGACACAAATCCTTGGTCTTGGCGATTGTATCTAACACCATCGTGGAGTCCGGTGCTCTAGCCTCAGGGTCCAGCCTACTGGCCGGATATGACCATTCATGGCCTAGATTAAGTATGCGGCGGAGGTCGGATGCCAAACCAGCGGGGGAATCTGGATTATCGGAGACTGGAATATAGACGGTTTTAAGCTCCGATGGTCGAGAAGGCGAACCTTCAGCTGGTTTCTCAATGGTGGCAATCAAGTGTGTGATAGGTGGGATGTGGATTTCCCTATCATCGGGTGTGATCCTGATCTATTCGTAGATTGAGGGTTGGTCGTGGGACACTCCCATGGCCTGAATTAGGCCGAGTAGCTTGTATAGTTCCGTGAAATCCGTGACATCCATGTTTTCGTAGTTCATGGGGTCGACCCGCAACACCGATGTTTTCGGGATATTTGGAGTTCCATCGGGGTAACGTTCATCCTAAGATGATCCACATATGTCATATGGTTCGGGCCTTGGGGCTGGAGCCAGGGCGGAGGTCGTCTCTAGGGCGAGATCCGATCGTTCTGATGTTAGGGCATCGGGAGCCGAAGTCTTCATCAGAATAAGAACCCCCCGGGTGTCAGCGACAAACTCTAAGATCCCGAACCTGATCTCCTGATTGGGGGCCAGGCTTCTGATCTAGCCTAAACTACCAGCAAGATCTGCATGCAGCACGACGCTGCCGAACGCGAAGATCTATCCAAGGATGAAAATGTCCCCGGTACCAATGTCGTCACTGATGATTAAACAGGCCATCGATCCTTTTGCAATCCCGTAGTGGAACTCTCAGTGAAAGCACCAATATCGGTGTCAAAACATGCGAATCTAGGGTAGGGGTCCGTATTGTGGATCTTGGATCAATGGGTCACAAGATACAAAGGAGACAATTTTTACCCAGGTTTGGGCCCTCTTGATGGAGGTAAAACCCTACGTCCTGCTCTTGTTTATATTGATGGTGGAGTATCGAGTATAGAGTTCATCTACCTCGAGATCGTATGTTGTGGTCTAAACCCTAGGAGTACCGAGCTTAAATTTTTCCTATGACCTAAAACCCTCTGGTTTATATAGGTACCGGGGGTGCTAGAGTTATACAACGTCGGTTACAATCAAGAAGGAAACATGCCGACGATCACAAGGTCGTGGGGTGCGCGCCAAGTCTCCAGAGGAGTCCATCTTGAATACAACACCACTTTATTTATCCGGAGTCCAATAATGACAATAGGACGGCCCATGAGTCTGGCCCATAGAAAGATCTAAGCGGCCCGAGGAACCCTTAGTCCCGGACTCCCTCACATGAAGAGAGAAGAAACCATCTAGGTACTAGCTATGGACCCATAGGTTTACGCTGGACTACCCAGCCATCATCATGGAGGCAACAAGGTTGATGTAGATGGCCTTCGCGATCAATTCCCCCTCCAACATGGCACTAAAAAAGGTCCCCAGATGGGATCATGATGGAAGAGGGACTTGCGGTGGTGGAAAAACAAGATCTGGTACTAGGCACTAAGTCAGATGGGTGAATAAGTTTGTTTCCAAAAGTGATACTAGGCACTAAGTCGGAGTCGCAAAGGATATTATGAGAAAACAAGAACTAGTACTGGGCAGTCGTTTGGACTCTGTTTGGTATTGATATTATGCAAAAGTCAGAAAAATAAAAAAACAAGAACTGGTACTGGGCACTAAGTTAATAAGTTTGTTTCTAAAAGTGATATAAAATAACATATTATTGCATATATAGTATCCAAGATTGATAATATAATAGCATGGAACAATAAAAAATTGGTATGTTGAAGATGTATCAGGAAGTGCGAGTAGAAGAGCTCAGTGGCATCCTGAGCAGCGATGATTGTGTCGACTGGAGTTGGTGGTGTATCAACAGATGGGTGATGATGGATGTTTACTTTGGGTGAATGACGTCAGTTGTGCTTCCCTCGCAATGGCTCCAGAAAAGGGCTGATCCTGCAATATCTGGCGTTAGCTAGACGAATGCTTATGACAACAAACCTTCCCCTACAACGGCACCAGAAGAATGCTGAAAGCACTCCCCGGCAATGAAACTGGAAGAATGTTGTTGATGGCCCTCCAGCGCGTGGGTTCGCAGCAGTTTTCGAGGGTAGAGTATTCGACCCAATTTGTTGATAAGCCAGTCAGGAGGTGAGAGTATACTCTCGAGTATTAGCAGCTGAATTTGCCAGATTCAACCACACCTGAAAGATTAGTATCTACAAGCACAGTAGTAATAGCAAAGTAGCGAGTAACGGCAGTGTAACGAGCAATAGAAGTGGCAAGGAACAGCAGTAGTTACAGCAGTAGCAACAGTAGCAAGCGACAGTAGTAGCAACAGTAGCAGCAGCGGCAGCAGCAGAGCAAAACAAGTAACAGCAGTAGCAACAGTAATAGCAGCAGCAGAGCAAGACAAGTAACAGTAGTAGCAACAGTAGTAGCAGCAGCAGCAGAGCAAGACAAGTAACAGCAGCAGTAGGACAAACTCGTAGGCAATGGGTCGTTGATTTGTTTGGATGATATTCATCATGCAACAGCTATAACACAGAGAGATATGTGGCTAGTCCCATTCGTCAATGTGATGTAGGCATGCATTCCGTGTGTCGTCATACATGCTTAGGGAAAAGAACTGGCATGACATCTATTGTCCATCCCTCCCGTGGCAGCGGGGTCCAAAAGGAAACTACGCGATATTAAGGTTCTCCTTTTAATAAAGAACAGACCAACGCATTAGCACTTGGTGAACACATGAACTCCTCAAACTATGGTCATCACCGGGAGTGGTTCCGGTTATTGTCACTCCGGTGTTGCCGGATCATAACACATAGTAGGTAACTAGAACTTGCAAGATCGGATCTAAAACACACATATATTGGTGACAACATAATAATTTCAGATCTGAAATCATGGCACTCGGGCCCTAGTGACAAGCATTAAGCATGACAAAGTAGTAGCAACATCAAATCTCAGAACATAGTGGATACTAGGGATCAATCCCCATCAAAACTAACTCGATTACATGATAGATCTCATCCTACTCATCACCGCCCAACGAGCCTACGAATAGATTACTCACGAACGACGAAGAGCTTCATGGAATTGGAGAGGGAAGAAGGTTGATGATGACGATGGCGACGATTTCCCCTCTCCGAAGACCAAGACGGACTTCAGATCTGCCCTCGAGATGAAGAACAGGAGGTGGCGGCGCCTCCGTATCGAAAACGCGACGAAAACTTCTCTTTTTATTTTTTTCTGGGACGAAAGGCAACTTATAGAGCTGGAGTTGGGGGCGGCAGGTGCCTGTGGGCCCCACAAGCCTGCCCACTGCCACCAGGGGGTGGTGGCGGAGCAGGGGCTTGTGGCCCACTGGCCCACCACCTGAGGTGGAACTTGGCGCAGATATTTTTGATATTTTCCAAAACTGCTCCCCGTAAATTTTCAGGACGTTTGGAGAACTTTGATTTCTGCACAAAAATAACACCAAGGCAATTGTGCTGAAAACAGTGTTAGTCCAGGTTTGTTCCATTCAAATCATGCAAATTATAGTCCAAAACAAGGGCAAAAGAGTTTGGAATAGTAGATACGTTGGAGACGTATCAACTCCCCCAAGCTTAAATCTTGCTTGTCCTCAAGCAACTCAGTTGACAAACTGAGAGAGAAAGAAAACTTTGACAAACTCTGTTTGATCTTGTTGTTGCAACTATGTCTAACTCATAACCAGAATTTCAGCAAGATCACAAGTTATCCACATATGCAAATGACACAAAGGTCTCACGGTAAACTAATATCAATGGCATAATCATCTAACGAGCAAATAATAATGAGTTTCAAATACCAACACTTCAATCAAAACAAGCATGAAGCAATATGAACAGGTGGTATCTCGCTAGCTCTTTCTGAGACCGCAAAACATAAATGCACAACACTTTCGAAGATCAAGGCCTGACTAAACATTGTAATTCATAGCAACGAAGATCCAGTCACAGTCATACTCAATATCAATCAAATGCAAAGCATAAAAATGACAGAGGTGCTCTCTAATTGGTGCTTATATAAGAGTAGGATGACTCAACAGGAAAATAAATAGACAGACCCTTCGCAGAGGGAAGCATTGATTTGCAGAGGTGCCAGAGCTCAAGCTTTGAAAACAGAGATAATAATTTTGGGTGGTGTCGTGGGTATAAGTCTGACAGTAGATGTGTAGGGTACGAAAGGATGGGCAGAGCCTTAGCTACGACGAGGTTGTATGACTTCAGGCCCCTCTACGGTGGAGGTAAAAGCCCTACGTCTCAGTGCTCTTGGGAGCTTGTTGTCGAGTGGAATATGGACTACAGTGAATTGCTAACCCCTGCACCAGTGGGGAAGGGCGACTTATATAGAGTGCGCTACCCTTCACAACGGTTCGGTGCACAGGGGTGGAGTAGTGGTGAATAACTGCATACGTTACAAGTAACGTATGTCCTAAATGCTAATAAAGGTATATGGAAACGTATGACCGTTGCCCTCCAGGGGGGTTACGGATGTACAGAGTGGAATCCAGTCGGTAAGCTTGATACGCTCCGAATGCTCATCTCTGACTGGATGATAGAGGAATCGTCACCGACTGGATGATGGGAAGTCCTTAATTTAGTCGAAACTGACTAAGGTCCTTATCCTTTATGAAGGGTAGTCCTTGGGTAGGCCCCATAGGGCAGGCCTATGACCCTACCCTAGGACTATAACCCCATCATTAGTCCCCGAATGGATTGGGGTTGGAACGACAAAGAGATGCTTGGAGTATGGATCCGACTGGTACGGATGCGACTTTGGCGTTGTTTGTGTCGATCCATTTTATCTTCTTGACTAGTGATCCGAGTGGAGGTATTTGTGAAACGAACCGTCAGAGACCGAGTGCTTCCGTGGTATCTTTTGACGTGACCAATCAACTGACAGCGGCGGATTTTCCGGGATCCTCAAATTTCGGTTGCCGCGCGCTCGGCGGGGATGACGACATCGTAATCGAGTAGTATCTGCCGCCTCGATTTCCGCGCCTTCATCTCCTCCACTAATATCGCAGCGACCGGTCGGGGGATAAGATTTCGGGGACACCTGCTAGTGACCCAGTCGGAACCTTATTTAAACCTCTACATCGAGGGTTTTTTGTTGCACTCGCCTGATAGCTCGCACTTGCCCCGCTTCTCTCGCCACCTCCTGCGCATCTCAAGCTCTTTCCTTCTCCTTCTCCCCCGCGGGTCTGCAGCCTCCACCATGACAAAGGGGCAGACGAGCAAGCTCGAGGCGCGGAAGAAGAAGGGGAAGGCGGCGGCTCCTGCTCAGCGGCGGCAGCGAGCACTGCCGGCGGGTTGGATCCAGGGGGATTTCCTCCCCTCCACGGTGACGGAGGAGGACATGCTGGAGCTGGTGGAGCACGGCATGATCGAGCACAAGACGTGGAGGTTGCCGGCGGAGGGCGAGACCGAGCCGGCGCCCCAGGAGGGGGAGAGTGTTTTGTTGCTCAGTCACGTGCACCGAGGCTTCTCTCTGCCTCCTCATCCCTTCTTCAGAGGTATCTTGAACCACTTCGGGGCGCAGCTCCACCATTTTCCTCCCAACGCAATAGCTCATCTCTCTGCCTTCGTCGTGCTGTGCGAGTGCTTTATCGGCTGTCCTCCCCATTGGGGGCTTTTTAAGCACATCTTCTCTGCTAGATCTCAAACCATAAAAAGGCTGAGCCAGTCGGATGACAAAACTCACCTCCTCCAGCTCTGCGGAGGCTTAGGCTTCCAAAAGAAAAGTAAAAGTAGCTATCCCGCTCTTCAGCTGTCTAAGTCCGTTAGGAACTGGCAGTCGACTTTGTTTTACTGCCAGGACGTTGCTAGCCCGAATGCCACCACTGGACTACCACCTTTTAGCTTAGACCGACCGGCTCCGCCTAGGCAACTCGCGCTCACGAAGATGGAGAAGATCCAGATCCAGCCTCTGGTCGATGCACTTGTAGAGGTCGTCCGAAAGGGAGTCACTAGCATAGATTTGCTGGAGGTTTTTCTGGGTCGGCGTATCCAGCCTCTGCAAGCTCGACACCACGCCATGTGGCACTACACGGGGCCTGTGGACTCCACTCGGACTAACCCCGAGTGCGTGACCGGGGAGCTGGTGGCGTCATGGGTTCTCAACATCACACGCGCCTGCGATAATCCCAGAGGAGCCCGGCGAGTGAAGCCCTTCCGCGCGGACAACCCTCCTCCAAATGAGGTGAGTATAACTTGTCGAGTGCACCCAATTGTCTTAGATTTATCGTTTTTCTTGTATTACTGTCTGACATCTGATGTTGTCGACTGTATCTCGTGTAGGCGTGGACCAACTGGTTTTCTCCTGTCTCGAACGGGAATCCGGCCGAGGAGGAGGAAGGCAGCCAGGAGGGCAGCGTGGAGAGCGTCGAGTACGTCTCTGACAGTGGGGAGACGGAGGAGGAGTCCGAAGAAGAAGAGGGGGAAGATAGGAGCAGAACTCGCCACACCCACCTCCAGAGCCTCGAACCAAACGCCGCCACAAACCCGTGGCTCCGTCGGCTCCTCCAGCGACCTCGAGTGCTCCGCCAGCCGCTCCTGTGGTTCCGAGTGCCTCGCCAGCTGCTCCTGTGGTTCTGAGTGCTCGGAGCACAAAGAGGACCAGGGACTCTGCTGCTGAGCCCGCGGGCCAGCCCTCTAAGGTGGCCAAACCGAGTGGATTCAAGCCTCGGAAGGCTTTGCCGCGGATGAGGATCGTCGTTCCCATCGCCTCATCGTAAGTGCATTGTTCTTCCATCTTATTCCAGTATTTGATTGAACTCATGCTTATCGGTTGAATGAATTTAACTTGACAGAGCTGCCACCTCCGCCACTTCTGTGCCGCGCCGGGAAGACGATCCCATGGATACGGACAATGTTGTCACGTACCAGCAAGGTACGCCGTGGCGACTCCGAGAGCTTACATTATTGTTTCGCGAATTCCGTCTTTAGTCTTGAACTTTTTTCTGTGGTCTCACGGCGTTTGGTCGGGTTTCCTTCAGAGGTGATCCATGTGGAGGATGACGACCAGAAGATGTCCGAGCAAGCTGCGGCGCCTGTCCTTGAGGTTGTTCCGTCTATCACTACTCCCGCCATGGACGCGCCGCCAACCGAGACGATGCCGACGACTGAAACGACGCTTATCGCTGCTGAACCGACTGGAGCAGGACTTGGGATGCCCAAGAAATCTCTTGTGGCGCCAGGTCCGTCAACTATTCAGTACGACGCCCGTCGCCTCCAGGAAGATCAGGTGGGAGCTGCCAAGGAGGTCATGGTGCAGGCGGAGTTGATGGCGGGTGATGCCAAGAGAGCGTATGACTCCATCGCGTCTGTGTACAAGCGAAGCTTGGAACTCCGGGACGATATCCGAGTAAGTGGTCTAGTAAGTATTTTCTTTCCCCTTGTAACCCACTGGGTGTTTAAGCCAGATACTCGGATACAGAATGATTAGTTTGCGGTGGGTTCACTCTTAGTGAACCCAGTGGGTGTAGTCCCCGAGACTTCTGTCGAGTGCTTGCACCGGCAGTTGTCTTTATATAAATTTTCTTTTAACTTGATCAGATCAAAACTAATCTGTTCGAACGTTACCGGTGGGGGCATTTCGAGTGCACCTACTAGATTAGTCCCCGAGAGTAATTTTACTCAGGTCGGGTAGTAGTAGCCTCATAGGCTTGTTTGTTGTTATGTATCTCAATAGGGCGGACCTGTTTGAGCGTCATGCCAGTGGGGTCACTCTTAGTGAACCCACTGGGTGTAGTCCCCGAGACCGCTGTCGACTCCTTCCGTCGGCAGGGGTCTGAAGAACTTGGAGTTTGTATTGCTGTCTTTGTTGAATTTGCCTGATCGTCTCTTGGCGCTGACTTGTAGAAGACTTGCGAGATGGGATCAGCGTACGAAACTCTGAGAGATGAAAAGATTCAGTTTGCTGCGGAACTAGATGCAACAATGCTTGCCTTGGCTGGTATGAAGGGTGTTCTGGCTGAACGAGAGAAGTCCTTGGAGGAGTCCCGTGAAGCAAACAAGGCATTGGTGGCCGAAGTGCAGAAAATGGGGAAACAAAGAACTGAACTGATGGGACAGATGCAGGTGCTGAACAGGCGGTGCATAGCACAGGAGAAGTACGTCAGTGACTGGGCAAGGCAGATGATTGCGCTTCTCGGTGGTAAGTTCTATTTTTCCGAGTGTTTGTTGACTGTGTAGTTCATTCTGCACTGACTTGCTGCTCGTCTTGTCTTTGCAGATTTTTGTATGGACGCTGAGGCTGAAGCAGCTGACGTGGAGCGGTCGGTTATTCCGAACGTTCCACTCGGCAACGACGCCAATCGAGATATGCTCCGAGCACACATTCGCCTGGGTAAAGTGGGACCTTTCATCGATCGACTGAGAGAGGTCCTCGGCCGAATCGACAAGGAGCTATGGCCCGAAGACGAGTCTCGGCAAGAGATGGAAGGTTTGATGACTCGGCTGGAGGAGGTCCCGAACCGAGTGCAAGCGTGGAAGAAGTCTGCGGCTCGCTGTGGTGCGGATGTGGCGCTGTCGCTGGTCCGAGTGCACTACAAGGAGGCTCGCGAAGAGAAGCTAAAGGCGTTGCAGGTCGCAAACACGAAGAAGCTTCGATTCAAAGATTTCATGGAGACCTTCCTTGAGAGCGCCACTCGCATCGCAGACGGGATCGACCTCGACACTTTCGTGGAGCCTGCCAGTCCCAGTGCCAGTCCTGATGACTCTTGAGAAAACTTTTTACCTCGGTATGCCGAGTGTTAGCTGTATGAAACTTTGGCCACTGCTGTTGGCCATCACATTTGTGGTTCGGTGTGGATAAGCTTGATCTACACCGAACCAACTATCTTTAGACGAACTTTGAATTTGAATCGAATCGTTTGCTCTTCCTTTGCCAAAGAGTTGTTGACACGATTTTGGCTGGTGGTTTTTGTTTGGCGTTTCTTGGTGAAGCCAATGGCAAACATGCGGAGCATGTAATTATCAGTTGTCTTGACATCTGCATGAGCCTCACTGAGGGTCTGTTGGGTCTCCGAGTGGATCCGTAGGATACACTCGATGGCAATTGTGTACTTAGGCAATTCGTGATCGCGGCTAAGTCTTCGAGTGGGATTGTAAGGTTGTACTCGGAGCGAGTTGTTACTCATGTAATTGTCAGTTGTCTTGACATCTACATGAGCCTCAATGAGGTTCTCCTACTCATGTAATTGTCAGTTGTCTTGACATCTACATGAGCCTCAATGAGGTTCTGCTACTCATGTAATTGTCAGTTGTCTTGACATCTACATGAGCTTCAATGAGGGTCTGCTAAGTCTCCGAGTGTGCACACTCGGAGAAAGTTTGTACTTAGGCGATTCTTGATCGCAGCTAAGTCCCCGAGTGCGACGTTTAGTGCACACTCGGAGAAAGTTTGTACTTAGGCGATTCTTGATCGCAGCTAAGTCCTCGAGTGCGACGTTTAGTGCACAGTAGGAGAAAGTTTGTACTAAGGCGATTCTTGATAGCAGCTAAGTCTCTGAGTGCGACGTTTGGTGCACACTCGGAGAAAGTTTGTACTTAGGCGATTCTTGATCACAGCTAAGTCCCCGAGTGCGACGTTTGTTGCACACTCAGAGAAAGTTTGTACTTAGGCGATTCTTGATCGCAGCTAAGTCCCCGAGTGCGACGTTTGGTGCACACTCGGAGAAAGTTTGTACTTAGGCGATTCTTGATCGCAGCTAAGTCCCCGAGTGCGACGTTTGGTGCACACTCGGAGAAAGTTTGTACTTAGGCGATTCTTGATCGCAGCTAAGTCCATGAGGGCGACGTTTGGTGCACACTCAGAGAAAGTTTGTACTTAGGCGATTCTTGATCGCAGCTAAGTCCCCGAGTGCGACGTTTGGTGCACACTCGGAGAAAGTTTGTACTTAGGCGATTCTTGATCGCAGCTAAGTCCCCGAGTGCGACGTTTGGTGCACACTCGGAGAAAGTTTGTACTTAGGCGATTCTTGATCGCAGCGAAGTCCCCGAGTGCGACGTTTGGTGCACACTCGGAGAAAGTTTGTACTTAGGCGATTCTTGATCGCAGCTAAGTCCCCGAGTGCGACGTTTGGTGCACACTCGGAGAAAGTTTGTACTTAGGCGATTCTTGATCGCAGCTAAGTCCCCGAGTGTGACGTTTGGTGCACACCCGGAGAAAGTTTGTACTTAGGCGATTCTTGATCGCAGCTAAGTCCCCGAGTGCGATGTTGAGTGCACACTCGGAGAAAGTTTGTACTTAGGCGATTCTGGATCGCAGCTAAGTTTTTTTTTGAGACCGGAGTCTACGACCGCGGAAGAATTTTGAATCTGCAAAAACTCAATCTGCTTTGTATTACTTCAACGATACTTGTTCTTTACATTGCTTCAGTCGACGGTCACGTGTAGAAGCGCTTCAGGAGATCTTCGTTCCATGCTCGCGGCTCATCCGTTTCCCTGTCGAGGTTGTAGAGTCGATGCTCCGTTGTTCAGCACCTTGGAGATGATGAAGGGTCCTTCCCAGGTGGGAGCCAACTTGTGAGGTCTCTGCTGATCCACTCGGAGCACCAAGTCGCCTGCTTGGAATGTACGACTCCTGACGTGTCGCGCGTGAAAGCGCCGCAGATCTTGTTGATAAATGGTTGAGCGAGTCAGTGCCATCTCGCGCTCCTCCTCTAGAAGATCCACTCTGTCTTGCCTTGCTTTCTCTGCTTCAGCTTCGGAGAAGAGTTCAACTCATGGAGCATTGTGAAGCAAGTCACTCGGAAGGACTGCCTCTGCTCCGTAAACGAGGAAGAACGGGGATCGCGCTGTAGATCTATTTGGGGTTGTGTGGAGACCCCAATGCATCGAAGGCAGCTTGGTGACCCATGCGCCGGCGGCATGCCCCACTTCTCGCAGGAGTCGAGGCTTCAAACCATGCAGAATAAGTCCATTCGCCCGCTCTGCTTGCCCGTTTGTTTGGGGATGCGCCACAGATGCAAAATCCACTCGGATACCTTGGCCTGTACAGAAACTTTTGAATCTGTCCGAGTCAAAGTTTGTTCCATTGTCAGTGATTATGCTGTGAGGTACCCCGAATCTGGAGATGATGTCTCTGACAAACTTGATAGCCGTAAGGGCATCGAGCTTTTTGATGGGCTTGGCTTCAATCCACTTTGTGAACTTGTCGACTGCCACCAACAGATGTGTGAATCCCCCTTGGCCTGTCCTGAATGGACCGACTGTATCTAATCCCCATACTGCAAACGGCCAAACAAGAGGGATTGTCTTCAACGCAGATGTTGGTTTGTGGGACTTGTTAGAGTAGAACTGACAGCCTTCACATCGGTCGACCATATCTTTCGCCATTTCATTCGCCTGCAGCCAAAAGAAGCCAGCTCTGAATGCTTTGGCGACGATTGCCCTTGAGGAGGCGTGATGACCGCAGGTTCCCGAGTGAATTTCTTCCAGGATTAACTGTCCCTCCTCAGGAGAGATGCATCGTTGAAGGACGCCTGAAACGCTTTCTTTGTACAACTGGCCAACAATGATAGTGAACGACTTTGACCCGCGGACGATCTGTCTTGCTTGGACTTCGTCTTCTGGTAATTCTTGCCTCAAGATGTATGCAATATACGGCACAGTCCAATCGGGGATGATAGCAAGAACCTCCATGATCAAATCAACCACAGCAGGGACTTCGACTTCAGTCGGATCTGTCGAGCTCTTTGGTTGTACTGGTTCCTCTGTGAAAGGATCTTCTTTAACTGAGGGAAGGCGAAGGTGCTCGAGGCAGACGTCACTCGGGACTGGTCTCCGAGTGGATCCGAGTTTTGCCAACTCATCAGCTACTTGGTTTTTCAGTCGCGAAACATGGTGGAGTTCCAGACCTTCAAACTTTTTCTCGAGCTTCCTCACTGCATTGCAGTATGTGGTCATGGTGGGGTTCCTGACGTCCCACTCCTTCATCACTTGATTGACTACCAAATCCGAATCGCCATAGACCATCAGGCGACAGACGCCGAGTGAGATGGCCATGCGCAGTCCATAAAGGAGAGCTTCATACTCTGCCTCGTTATTGGAGGAATCAAAGTGTATCTGCAACACATACTTGAGTTTGTCACCCTTTGGCGATACGATCACAACGCCAGCGCCGGAGCCATTCAACATCTTGGACCCATCGAAGAACATTGTCCAATGAGCCGAGTAGATGTGGGTCGGTTGCTGTTGTTCTACCCATTCTGCTATGAAGTCAGCCAGAGCTTGAGACTTTATAGCTTTCTTGGCCTCGAACCTGATGTCGCAGTATAACATCTCCATTGCCCACTTCGCCACTCGGCCCGATGCGTCCCAATTGTGTAGGATTTCCGACAACGGGGCATCAGAAACGACGGACACCGAGTGGTCTTGAAAATAATGAGCCACCTTCTTCGCAGTCATGTATATCCCGTAGATAAGTTTTTGATAATGGGGATACCTCTGCTTGGAAGGAGTCAGGACTTCGGAGACATAATACACTGGCCGCTGAACCTTGTATGCTTTGCCTTCTTCTTCCCGTTCGACTGTGAGAACAGTGCTGACGACTTGATTTGTAGCCATGATGTACAGAAGAAGGGGTTCTTTACTGAGCGGAGCAGTAAGAACCGGCTGGGTGGAAAGTAGGACTTTGAGGTCGTCGAATGCGATTTGGGCTTCGTCTGTCCACTCGAAAGTATCTGATTTCTTCATGAGTCAGTACAGAGGAAGTGCCTTCTCGCCGAGTCGACTGATAAACCTGCTCAAAGCCGCTAGGCAACCTGTGAGTCTTTGAACATCGTGTATTCTGACCGGCCGCTCCATTCGGACGATGGTCCCGATCTTTTCGGGGTTGACATCTATCCCTCGTTCGGAAACGAATAAACCGAGTAACTTTCCGCTCGGAACACCGAATGAACACTTGGCTGGATTGAGCTTGATATCGTACCTACGAAGGTTGGCGAATGTTTTTGCCAAGTCAGTCAGCAGGTCGGAACCCTTGCGTGACTTGACTATGATATCATCCATATACGCCTCCACATTCCGACCGATCTGGTCAAGGAGGCATTTTTGGATCATGCGCATAAAGGTTGCTCCTGCATTCTTCAAACCAAATGGCATAGTGATGTAGCAGAAGCACCCGAATGGGGTGATGAAGGTTGTTTTTAATTCATCGGGGGCCATACAGACGGATCTGATGATAGCCCGAGTAGGCATCAAGGAATGACAACCGCTCGCAACCCGCAGTCGAATCGACAATTTGATTGATGCGGGGGAGCGGAAAATGGTCTTTCGGGCAGACCTTACTGAGATGCTTGAAGTCGATGCACATTCGAAGCGACTTGTCTTTTTGGGCACCATGACAACATTGGGCGAGCCACTCGGAGTGGTGTACCTCGCGAATGAAGTTGGCTGCCAAAAGTTTAGCCACCTCTTCTCCGATTGCCTTCCTCTTGTGCGCGGCGGACCGACGCAGGCGTTCTCGGACAGGCCGAGCGGCGGGATCCACATGCAGTCGGTGCTCAGCCAACTTCCTGGGTACACCTGGCATGTCAGCGGGCTTCCATGCTAAGATATCCCAGTTCTCACGGAGGAATTGGGTGAGCTCGGCTTCCTATTTAGGATCGAGGGAGGTGGAGATGTTCGTCGGGGCAGCGGTGTCGTCCGTCGGGTGGATGCTGACCTTCTTCGTCTCTCTCCCGCCGACTGGAACACGGACTCCGAAGCTGGTTTCTTCGAACGCATCAAGTCAGCGGGGTCGACTGTTTTCTTGTACTCGTCAAGCTCGAGGACAACCATCTGTTGATCGGTGATCCTCGATCCCTGCTGCAGACACTCCTCAGCCCGCTGTCGATTGCCTGTGATAGTGATCACACCTTTTGGGCCTGGCATCTTCAGCTTCAGGTACACGTAACATGGACGGGCCATGAAACACACATACGCCGGGCGGCCCAGAATTGCGTGGTACGCACTCTGGAAGTCCACCACCTCGAACGTCAGCTTTTCCTTGCGGAAGTTCTTGTCGGAGCCGAAGACGATGTCCAACGCAATCTGGCCGAGTGACTTGGCCTTTCGTCCAGGGACAACTCCATGGAACTGCATGCTGCTCTAGCTAAGTTTGGACATCGGAATGCCCATCCCTTTGAGAGTGTCAGCGTACATGATGTTCAAGCCACTGCCGCCGTCCATGAGGACTTTGCGCAGTCGGACTCCTTCCACCACCGGGTCGACGACCAGAGCCTGCCTCCCTGGGGTGGGTACGTCTGCTGGATGATCCGACTGGTCAAAGGTGATCGCAGTCTGAGACCATTTGAGGAACGTGGGGTTGGTCGGCGTGGCCATGTTCACCTCCCTGTTCACCACCTTCAGTCGACTCTTGCTCTCAACGTCAGCAAAAATCATCAGTGTTGCATGGACTTGGGGGAACGGATCCTCCTTGTCCTCCTCATCCTGTTCATTGTCCTTTTCACTCGGCTGCCCTTCGCCGAACCCCTGGATCAGGAGGCGACATTGCCGAGTGGTATGCTTCGGATATATGGCGTTGCCCTCTTCATCCATCTTCGTGTGAATTGGACATGGATGGTCCAGGATAGGGTTCCCGAACTGCTTCTTCTTGAGGGTGAACTGAGCCTTCCCTTTGCCCTTGAACTTGGCATTGGTAACGGCTGCGGCCTCTGCCTGCAGAGTGGACGGAGCTTTCTGCTTCTGCTTTCGAGAGTCGTTCCCATCTCCATCGGCGACTGCTTTGTGCTTGCCGCTACGAATGCGGTCTTCTTCTTTGCCATTTGCGTAGCGTGCCGCTATCTACATCATCTTACTCATGGAGATGTCGCCTGTTCGACCGAACTTCAGGTACAAATCTCTGTACCGTACGCTTGCCTTGAAGGCGCAGACTGCTTGGTGCTCTGTGACGTTCTCCACCGTGTGGTAGAGGGTCATCCAACGCTGAATGAAATTGCGCAGGGGCTCATTCTTCTTCTGGACACAGTGTGCTGGAGCTCCACGCGGCCAGCAGGGCGTTTGCACGTCCCTTCGAAGGTCCTGATGAAGACATGGGCCAGATCTGCCCAGCTGTAGATGCTTGAGGGAGCCAACTGGTTCAGCCATGCTCGTGCCGAGCCGTCGAGCATCGGAGGGAGGTGTTTCATGGCGACGTGGTCGTCCCCTCCTCCGATCTGGACTGCCACTCGGTAGTCATCCAGCCACGTTTCTGGTTTGGATTCTCCTGTAAACTTGCTGATCCCCGTCGCCAATCGGAAGTTGGGAGGGATGTCATCCGAACGAATGGCTCAACTGAAACACTTGGGACCGGAGACGATGGTCCTGCTTCCACTCGGACGGGCCATATCGTGACCATCGCGGTGGGCTCGGCCCCTGTCGACCCTCCTCTGGGCGATATGTCCCCTCGCGTCGGGCCTTGGATCATAAGTGTCACCGACTGAACGCTGATCATCATGATGTCGGGGCCCGTAGGGCCTACCCCGCGGAGGGGTGCGTGAGCGGCGACGATCTTAGAGATTCATGGAACGACTGCCTCCCCTGTGTCGCTGATGAGAACCGGGGTTGTGAACGGACCGATGCGTGTTCGCGTGAACAGAACTATTGTGAATCATGTTGTGCGACTTGGAGACCGCTGAATTTTGCTGCTACGTCGTGTGCAGTAGGACACGGATTTGCTCGATCCCTCTGCCAGCCTCTGAATCAGTCGGCTGGAGTGAATCGGCTATCCTGGCGGCGGCAGCCAGGTTGAGGACGGGTGTGCGGAACACCTCCACTTTGCTCCACTGAGTATGCCGACTGGTAGAACGGCGGGGCTGACGGCGAGCGCCGGATGTTTCGCCGACCTCATGCTCGTTCCGGCCAGTTTGGCGGGGACTTTCATGGGAGTTGGCCATGTGCACTTCAGTTGCAGGCCCGCGACCCAAGTACTCGGAAGGAAACTCAGTCGGAACTGAGTCCGAGCGCTGGGACGATGGCGCAACCACAACCGACTCTAGGACACCCACTTGTGAGGACGTGTTCTGGCGCGCCTGGGCGTGTTGCACCCAACGCTGGAGCCGCGGACGGCGGGACCGCTTGTTGCGGCGCGCGATGGTGGCGTATGTCAACACCGGAGCCGACTGCTGGAGAAGAAGAATACTGCGGCCGCCGGCACGGAAGTGCGTAGCCCCGTGACTGGGGAGCGCCTCAACGTCGAGAGGGGCATCCCGGAGCCAAGCCGAATCATCGACGATGAAGGAGAGAGCGCCGAAGAGGATCTCGTGACCTATGCTCAGATCTCCACCGGATGACATGATGAAAAGATGTAGTCGCAAACTCGCTGGAAGTCGCTTAGATGCCTGCCCCAAGGTGGGCGCCAACTGTCGTGGGTATAAGTCTGACAGTAGATGTGTAGGGTACGAAAGGATGGGCAGAGCCTTAGCTACGGCGAGGTTGTATGAGTTCAGGCCCCTCTATGGTGGAGGTAAAAGCCCTACGTCTCAGTGCTCTTGGGAGCTTGTTGTCGAGTGGAGTATGGATTACAGTGAATTGCTAACCACTGCACCAGTGGGGAAGGGCGGCTTATATAGAGTGCGCTACCCTTCACAACGGTTCGGTGCACAGGGGTGGAGTAGTGGTGAATAACTGCATACGTTACAGGTAACGTATGTGTTAAATGCTAATAAAGGTATATGGAAACGTATGACCGTTGCCCTCCAGGGGGGTTACGATGTACAGAGCGGAATCCAGTCGGTAAGCTTGATATGCTCCGAATGCTCATCTCCGACTGGATGATAGAGGAATCGTCACCGACTGGATGATGGGAAGTCCTTAATTCAGTCGGAACTGACTAAGGGCCTTATCCTTTATGAAGGGTAGTCCTTGGGTAGGCTCCATAGGGCAGGCCTATGACCCTACCCTAGGACTATAACCCCATCAGGTGGCATGCTTGCATTGTCAACACAATGACCAAGAGTTCTCAATATCTTCCATGCTACTCATGCTATAGGCGGTTCCCAAACAGAAAAGTAAAGTTTTAACTCCCCCACCACCAATCAATCACAATCCACGGCTAGCCGAATCCTCTGGTACTGTCCATACTAACATCAATCCAGGGGGAGTCTTGTCTTACAGTTGTGTTTTCGTTTTAAGCATGGAACTGGGCATCCCAAATACCGGCCCCTTTCTCGTGAATGACTGTGAATAAACACATGTCGAGGATAACACTCCTAACATGGAAGATACCAATAGCCCTCTGTCACCACATGAGCGGTTCAGGCATGCAAAACAGATTATTTCTTAAAGGTTTAGAGAATGGCACATGCAAATTTACTTAGAACGGCGGGTAGATACCGCAAATAGGTAGGTATGGTGGACTCTCATGGAAAAACTTTTGGTTTTACGGAAGTGGATGCACAAGCAGTATTCCGCTTAGTACAAGTGAAGGCTAGCAAAAGACTGGGAAGCGACCAACTAGAGAGCAACAACAGTCATCAAGATGCAATGAGTTTGACTAACATTGAATTAAAGCATGAACAGGATATAAATCACCATGAACACGAACATCACAGAGGCTATGTTGATTTTGTTTCAACTACATGCATGAACATGCGCAAAGTCAAGCCACTTGAAACATTCAAATGAGAATACCATCCTATCATACTACATCACAGTCATCTCAAAATCTATGTTGGCAATCAAGACAAACCATTAGAAGCTCTCAGCTAAATAAGCATGGCATCAGAAACTATGATCTCTAAGTTGTCATTGCAAACATGGTTCTCTCACAACAAAGCTAAACCTGGGTTGACAAGCTAGTCATATTTATAAAAACAAAATAGATAGAGTTCATACCAGCTTTTCAGTCTCAGCCACTTCATCATATATCATCATTGTTGCCTTTCATTTGCACGATCGAACGATGGAAACGATAATAAGCGCATTGTACTAAGCTGAATCTGCAGGCAAACACAAAGGAGAAGACAAAATAATATGGCTCTTTGAAAGCTAAACAGGTAAGCATGTAAGAACCACTAAGCATTGTAACCAATATCTTCTACCTTGACACAAAGAAAAAGAAAACTATTTACACGGGAAAGCTCCCAACAAGCAAAAGAAGAAAGGAAATTTTTTTTGGGTTTTCTCAAAAGGACACAAAACAAGAAAACAAGAAAACAAAAAGAAACTAGCATGGATAATACAGTGGCAAAGTGTAAACACCGGCTAACAAAGTGAAAGCATAAGCATGAATGTAAAGTCGGTGAGAACACGTACTCCCCAAAGCTTAGGCTTTTGGCCTAGCTTGGTCTACTCCCAAGGTGGGAAATAACCAGCTCCGAGATACTCTGGAGAAGACTGTGGATGCCACTGCTGTGTGAGCTCCTCTGGCTCCCACTGATAAACTGGCGTCTGGTACTCGACTGGCGGCTCGGGCACGGGCGCATGTGGTTGGGCCAAGCCCCAATATGCCTAGATGTCCGCGGGCATAATAGTGTACCTACCTGCATGAAGATCAAACAAAGAAGGAGCAGGCAAAGTAATACTCTCGAGTACCATGACTAAACACCAGGTTATAAATCATCCGTCTACTAGCATCTCTATCCAGAAAATCATGGCGAACCATGTTGTCATAATCCAGATATCTCTCAGGGAGAAGCATCTCTCGATCCTCTCCCAGTATAATGGGTATCTAAAAGTGTCTGGCAAGACGGGTAGCATAGATACCTCCATAGACGACACCTTTAGAACGGTTGAGGTTCAACCGTTGAGCTAGTATAGTGCCCAAGCTATAAGTCTTATCGTTATAAAGGCCTTCGTGCAAAACCGCAAGGTCTGGAGAACTAAGTGATCCAGCCTCCCCACGACCAATCAAACATTTTCCCACAAATAGTGAGAAGTACTGAAGCACAGGAAAATGTATGCTAGCAATTCTAGCGCGAGACACTCCTCTCTCCTCTCCAACAGCAATAGAACCAATGAAATCCTCCAAGTCCCGTGGACGAGGGTCACGGATATCCCCAACATAAGGTAATTTGCATACATTGCAAAAATCCTGCAGCGTCATGCATTGGGGGACATCGTATATCATGAACTCAACAATGGGAGGATTCTTCCTCGGATAAAAGTTGAAGCTTTGAACGAAAATATTGGTGAGGAGGAGATATTGTGGGCACTTATCTTCAATGAACGTAGTAAGACCTGCATTCTCCACCAAGTAATAAAAGTCTTCATAAAGTCCGGCGGCGCGCGAAAATTCATCACTTGGCCACTCGCACGCTCGAACTTCTGTGACTCGAGGGACTATGTACTTGGGGTGGTTCTTCTCATCCTCCTTGGGGTTACGGCTTGAAGAGCCTCTCAAGAACCTCCTCATCTTTTCCTTTTTCTAGCTCTGAAAAATTCTGAAATTTTAGAGACTTCGAAAGAAAAGTGAATAAGGATTAACCCAACTTGTGGCAACTACTCCTACTAGTGCCTAGAGAACGTATCACGCGCTAAAACTACTTGGGACCAGCTAAAATCAACATTTATAGCTCAAGAACAGGGTCACCAAGGTAGCAAGAATTCGCGAAGGATAAAGCACTAGAGCAAAAACTAATTGGACCAATGGAGGAGCCACTTACCAAGGAGTAATTTCCCCAAAACGATTCGGAGAATGGTGCTTTGAGCAAGGAGATCGAAAATCACAGCCAAATGAGCAAGAACACGGGTTTGAGCTGCGAAACATTTTTTACTGGAGGTGGAAGAAGAGGCTGGGAGCTGGAATGAGTGGAGGGGATGCCTGTGGGCCCCACAAGCCTGCACCCCGCCACCAGGGGGTAGGTGGCGGTGGGGGGGCTTGTGGCCCACTGGTCTGGCCCCGAGGCCAGCTCTCAGGCCCAGAATTTTTTCAAAAATGCCAGAAAAAAATCATACTAAATTTTCAGGACCATCGGAGAACTTTTATTTTTGAGGTATTTTTCTCCGGGGCGCTAAAACAGAAAACAGGAAAACCTAAACTAATTCTATCATTTTTCTTCTAAGCAACAGAAAATGAAGACTCAAAACAGAGGTGTGTGACTCTGTGATTCATCCGTTTCATGGTCATCGGGAGAAATTCGTCAATGGGGTTGATCAAGTCCTTATGATAAAACCTTCTCGAATCGCAAAAGAGAACGGAGAATTTTTGAATAGCCACTAAGTCACCTCAATGGGGATACGAATCTCCCCAACAAGCAAATCATACTTCATCTTGACACGAGGAATAGGGCATTCAAAGCTCCCAATGAGAATTGATGAAGTCTTTTCGATAGCATTGATGCAATGTACTGGATATCGTTTCTTTGGAAAGTGCACTGTGTGCTCATTACCTTTGTTGCCTTTGTTGCAATCTATAACAGCCCCTGCAGTGTTTAATAAGGGTCTTCCTAGGATGATAGCCATCGCATCGTCCTCGGGAATATCCAAGATAACAAAGTCTGTTAAGATAGTGGTATTAGCAACCACAACAGGCACATCCTCGCAAACACCGATAGGGAAAGCAGTTGATTTGTCGGCCATTTGCAGAGAAATTGCAGTGGGTGTCAACTTATCCAATTCAAGTCTACGATAAAGAGAGAGCGGCATAACACTAACACCGGCTCCAAGGTCACATAAGGCAGTTCTTACGTAGTTTCCTTTAATAGAGCAAGGTATAGTGGGCACTCCGGGATCACCAAGTTTCTTAGGATTTCCACCTTTGAAAGTGTAGTTGGCAAGCATGGTGGAGATCTCAAGATCTGGTATCTTCCATTTATTAGTCACGATATCTTTCATGTACTTGGCATACGGAGACATCTTGAGCATATCAGTTAACCGCATCTGCAGAAAGACGGGTCTTATCATCTCAACAAAGCGATCAAAACCCTCATCATCCTTTTTCTTGGATGGTTTAGGAGGAAAGGGCATAGGTCTCTGAACCCATGGCTCTCTTTCTTTACCATGCTTCCTAGCAGTAAAGTCATTCTTGTCGTATCTCTTAGGTTGTGGATTATCAGGATTAACCGTAGGTTCAATCTCCACATCCTCATCATGGCTAGGTTGAGCATTATTATGAACATCATTGTCCACATTGTCACGAGGTTCATGTTCATCACCTGATTGTGTTTTTGCATCAGATGCAGAAATATCATTAGGTTCTTCAGGTGTGATAGTATTTGGTGAACTGGCGTGCAGGTTTCTATCATCCTTCTTCTTCTCCTTAGGATGACTAGGTGTATCAGCATTGATTCCTTGAGAATCTTGATCAATTCTCTTAGGATGACCTTCAGGATACAAAGGTTCCTGAGTCATTTTGCCTCCTCTAGTAACGACTCTGATAGAGTTGTCATTTAATTCATTAAGCAAGTCATTCTGAGCTTTAAGTACTTGTTCTACCTGAGTAGTAACCATAGAGGCATGTTTACTCACAAGCTTGAGAGCATTGACATTTCTGTCTACACAAGCACTTAAATGACTAAGCATACGAGTACTTTGTTCCAAATGTCTGCTAACATAATCATTGAAACTTTGTTGTTTGGCAACAAAGTTGTCAAATTCATCAAAGCATAGGCTAGCAGGTTTATCAAAAGGAATATCACTCTCGTCAAATCTACACAGAGAATTCACTTCTACAACCTGTATCGGGTTATCGAGACCGTGGATCTCTTCGATAGGTGGTAGATTTTTGACATCTTCAGATCTAATGCCTTTCTCTTGCATAGGTTTCTTGGCTTCTTGCATATCTTCGGGACTAAGGAATAGAATACCTCTTTTCTTAGGAGTTGGCTTAGGAGGTGGTTCGGGAATAGTCCAAGCATTATCGTTGATCAAGAGATTATTCAATAGGGTCTCAGCTTGTTGTACAGTTCGTTCCCTAAAAACACAACCGGCACAACTATCTAGGTGGTCTCTAGAGGCATCGGTAAGTCCATTATAGAGGATATCAAGTATCTCGTTCTTCTTAAGAGGGTGATCAGGCAAAGCATTCTGTAGCTGGACGAGCCTCCCCCAAGCTTGTGGAAGACTCTCTTCTTGGAGTTGAGCAAAGTTGTATATTTCCTGCAAGGCAGCTTGCTTCTTATGGGCAGGGAAATATTTCTCACAAAAGTAATAGACCATCTCCTGGGGACTACGCACACATCCAGGAGCAAGAGAAGTGAACCAGGCTTTAGCGTCATCCTTTAGAGACAAAGGAAACAGCTTAAGGATATAGTAGTGGCGGATCTTCTCCTCATTAGTGAAAAGGTTGGCTATTTCGGATAGTTTGGCAAGATGGGATATGACCGTCTCACACTCATAACCGTGAAAAGGATCAGATTCGACTAGAGAGATTATCTCAGGGTCGACAAAGAATTCATAATCCTTATCGGTGACAAAGATAGGTGAAGTGGCAAACTTCGGGTCATTTTTCATCCTAGCTTCCCGAGATTTTTCCTTCCACTTGAGAAGTAATTTCTCAGCGTCATAGCCATCCTTACACGCAAGAAAATCCTCAGCTATCTCTCCCTCCATAACGTAACCGTCAGGTATATCAGGCAATTCATATCTAGGAGAGCTAGATCTAGCAGGAGCAAAAGCAGGTTCTATCTCAATAGTATCGGCAGTTTCAGAAGCATCACGAGCATTGGCAGTAACTCTAGCAATATGAGCATCAAGGCACACTCCTAGTGGAAGATCAGGCAAAATAGCATCTCTAGCATCAAGCATAGCATCATCAGGCAAAATAGCATCTCTAGCATCATCAGGCAAAGCAGTATCAAGCATAGCATCATCAGGCATAGTATCAAGCATAGCATCTCTAGCAGTAGCATCATAAGCATCATCAAGCACAGGAGACATATCAAGATTTCTAGCAGGAGGTGATGTCGCAAACTTACTCATAACTGAAGGTGAATCAAGTGAAGAGCTAGATGGCAATTCCTTACCTCCCCTCGTAGTTGAGGGCAAGACTTTGGCCTTCGGATCCTTCAGATTCTTCATAGTGATCAGCAGATATAAATCCCAAGTGACTCAGAGAATATAGCAATACCTCTCCGGCAAGGGCGCCAGAAAAATGCTGACGTCAGTTGTGCTTCCCTGGCAATGGCTCCAGAAAAGGGTTGATCCTGCAATCTCTGGCGTTAGATAGACGAATGCTTATGACAACAAACCTTCCCTTGCAACGACACCAGAAGAATGCTGAAAGCACTCCCCGGCAATGAAACTGGAAGAATGTTGTTGATGGCCCACCAGCGCGTGGGTTCACAGCAGTTTTCGAGGGTAGAGTATTCGACCCAATTTGTTGATAAGCCAGTCAGGAGGTGAGAGTATACTCTTGAGTATTAGCGGCTGAATTTGTCAGATTCAACCACACCTGAAAGATTAGTATCTGCAAGCACAGTAGTAACAGCAAAGTAGCGAGTAACGGCAGTGTAACGAGCAATAGCAGTGGCAAGGAACAACAGTAGTGACAGCAGTAGCAAAGCAAGAGTAGCAAGCGACAGTAGTAGCAACAGTAGCAGCAGCAGCAGCAGAGCAAAACAAGTAACAGCAGTAGCAACAGTAATAGCAGCAGCAGAGCAACACAAGTAACAGCAGTAGCAACAGTAGTAGCAGCAGCAGCAGAGCAAGACAAGTAACAGCAGCAGTAGGACAAACTCGTAGGCAATGGGTCGTTGATTTGTTTGGATGATATTCATCATGCAACAGCTATAACACGGAGAGATATGTGGCTAGCTCCCGTTCGTCAATGTGATGTAGGCATGCATTCCGTGTGTCGTCATACATGCTTAGGGAAAAGAACTGGCATGACATCTATTGTCCATCCCTCCCGTGGCAGCGGGGTCCAAAAGGAAACTACGCGATATTAAGGTTCTCCTTTTAATAAAGAACAGACCAACGCATTAGCACTTGGTGAACACATGAACTCCTCAAACTATGGTCATCACCGGGAGTGGTTCCGGTTATTGTCACTCCGGGGTTGCCGGATCATAACACATAGTAGGTAACTAGAACTTGCAAGATCGGATCTAAAACACACATATATTGGTGACAACATAATAATTTCAGATCTGAAATCATGGCACTCGGGCCCTAGTGACAAGCATTAAGCATGGCAAAGTAGTAGCAACATCAAATCTCAGAACATAGTGGATACTAGGGATCAATCCCCATCGAAACTAACTCGATTACATGATAGATCTCATCCTACTCATCACCGCCCAGCGAGCCTATGAATAGATTACTCACGAACGACGAAGAGCTTCATGGAATTGGAGAGGGAAGAAGGTTGATGATGACGATGGCGACGATTTCCCCTCTCCGGAGACCAAGACGGACTTCAGAGCTGCCCTCGAGATGAAGAACAGGAGGTGGCGGCGCCTCCGTATCGAAAACGCGACGAAAACTTCTCTTTTTATTTTTTTCTGGGACGAAAGGCAACTTATAGAGCTGGAGTTGGGGGCGACAGGTGCCTGTGGGCCCCACAAGCCTGCCCACCGCCACCAGGGGGTGGTGGCGGAGCAGGGGCTTGTGGCCCACTGGCCCACCCCCTGAGGTGGAACTTGGCGTAGATATTTTTGATATTTTCCAAATCTGCTCCCCGTAAATTTTCAGGACGTTTGGAGAACTTTGGTTTCTGCACAAAAATAACACCAAGGCAATTCTGCTGAAAACAGCGTCAGTCCAGGTTAGTTTAATTCAAATCATGCAAATTATAGTCCAAAACAAGGGCAAAAGAGTTTGGAAAAGTAGATACGTTGGGCAATCAAGGCGGACAATAAGGAAGGGCATAGAGGCATCGACACCTTTTGTGGCGAGCGAATATCGATGGTGGAGTTAGAGCATAGGCCCAATGCTAGTGCGGTCAAGATGTCGTCCTTGGGAATGGAGGGCAACGATTTGGCAAAAAATGTGTGAGAAGTGGGCGGGGAACATATATAAGCACACATGCGTGCGGGAGACACAACGAAACAACGAAACCGATCAATTCGATTGGATTTGGGTTCGACTTGCTACAATGTTGGCGATGAACACGACAAAGGAGAGAGATGACATGTGGGACACGAGTTGGAGTGACGCATAGAAAAAATAAAAGAAGAAAGGGAAAGGGCTGAGGTATTGTGTTGTTAAGCTGGACTGTTGAAGGGTTGTTGTGCTCCCGCGCGCGCGAGAGCGGCGGATAGGTAGTTGGGCTGAGCCGACTATGGGACTAGATAGGTTAGGTTTAATCCTTTTTGTTTTCTACTCTTGAAATGATTTTGACTTTCAACTTCAAACCATTTCAATTTGTTTTTTTTCTAGAAAACACCATGTAAATATAACAAAATATTTAGAGTTTATGAATAGTATTTTAAGCTCCTAATATTAAATAAAATACATATATTGTTGGTAAACTTTATTTTTGCTTTATAAATATTTCCTAACAATAAAATTAGGATAATAAATAACACCCAAATTATTTTAAACTCCAAATTAATTCAAATAAAAAATCCAACTCTTTTATGGTGAAGGAGTCATATTACCTTCTTCTCATTTGATTTTAATTTTCAGTTGGATTTGTTTTCAATATCAAAATCCAAATAAGCCCAATTTAAAATCCCAAGCGAATGTTTAGGAAATTTATTTTATTCTATCTCATTTAATATTAATTTAAAAATTCCAAAAGTTCCAAATCCTTATCATGACTACATAGCATCAAGGAACATAAGCAATTTTTTCATTAAGCCTATTTAATAACATTTCAAAAATTAAAAAATTAGAATTTTACACTCGCTTTTCAAAATCTTGAGAGTGATTGAAGAGGTTCCGAAGAAATTACCCATGCTGAGGAATAACGACCACGGCTTCATATACGTCGTCATGATTCTCTTTTTGGGTGGCAGCGACCAAGCTGGATTATAGCATAATGCTGACATTTTGCGAGACATTTAAAATGATGTAAGAGCAACTTTAACATGTTGACCCATTTCGTCCGCATGTTCGTTTGGGTCGGCACGGACAGAAAAATCGGCCCAACGCGCCGACCCAAATGGACGCGCGTCCGCCGGCACACCAATTTCTGGTGTGGACCAAAACGGACGACGCGACGCCCGCCTACTCCTCCCCCTGGCCCGCTAGTCGGTGGCACTTCCACCATCCTCTCCCACCCAAGATCGACAGTAGGCCCTCTGTGTCAACGCTGGTCGCTGTCGCCGCCCATTTTTTAGGTGCCTTTGCCATCAGCCGGAGTCGACACATCTCCCCCGACGTCACCACCTCCCACGTCACCGACACCACCGTCTCGCCGACGCAGATCTGAAGCTTCCCGTCTCCACCTCCCCCATGCCTCCTGATACATCTCCGTCGTATCTACTTTTCCAAACTCTTTTTCCCTTGTTTTGGATTCTAATTTGCATGATTTGAATGCAACTAACCTAGACTAACGTTGTTTTCAGTAGAATTGTCATGGTGTTGTTTTTGTGCAGAAATAAAAGTTCTCGGAATGACCTGAAAATTTACGGAGAATTTTTCTGGAATTAATTAAAAATACCTGCGCAAAGATCGACCGGAGGAGGTGAGCCAGTGGTCCACAAGCCCAGGGGCGCGGCCACCCCCCTGGCCGCGCCATGAGGGCTTGTGGGGCCCACGAGGCTCCACGGCCTCCAATCTCAGCTCTATATATTCCGTTTCGCCCGGAAAAATCAGAGAGAAGGATTCATCGCGTTTTACGATACGAAGGCGCCGCCACCTCCTGTTCTTCATCTGGAGGGCAGATCTGGAGTCCGTTCTGGCCTCCGAGAGGGGAAATCGTCAGCATCGTCATCATCAACCTTCCTCCATCGCCAATTCCATGATGCTCTTCACCGTTCGTGAGTAATCTCATCGTAGGCTTGCTGGACGGTGATGGGTTAGATGAGATCTATCATGTAATCGAGTTAGTTTTGACGGGCATTAATCCCTAGTATCCACTATGTTCTGAGATTGATGTTGCTACTACTTTTCCATGCTTAATGCTTGTGAGTAGGGCCCGAGTGCCATGATTTCAGATCCGAACCTATTATGTTGTCGCCAATATATGTATGTTTTAGATCCTATCTTGTAGATTGTAGTCACCTACTATTTGTTATGACCCGGCAACCCCGGAGTGACAATAGCCGGAACCACTCCCGAAGATGACCATAGTATGAGGAATTCATGTATTCACCAAGTGTTAATGTGTTGGTCTGGTTCATTATTAAAAGGAGAATAGATGTCATGCAAGTTCTTTTCCCTAAGCACGTATGACTACATACGGAATACATGCCTACATTAGATTGACGAACGGGATCTAGTTGCTTATCTCTCCGTGTTATAGTCGTTACATGATGAATCACATCCGGCATAATCATCCATCACCGATCCAATGCCTACGAGTCTTTTACTACTGGTCCTTGCTACGTTACTTTGCCGCTACTACAGTCACTCCTGCTGCTGTTACTCTGTTGCTACTGCTGTTACTTTGCTGCAGACACTAAATCTTTCAGGTGTGGTTGAATTGACAACTCAACTGCTAATACTTGAGAATATTCTTTCGCTTCCCCTTGAGTCAAATCAATAAATTTGGGTTGAATACTCTACCCTCGAAAACTATTGCGATCCCCTATACTTGTGGGTTATCAAGACAATTTTCTCGCGTCGTTGCCGGGGAAGCACAACTATATTCTCTTAGTCACTTGGGATTGACGTCTGCTGGTCGCTATGAAGAATCCGAGAGATCCAAGAACTGAAATCTTGCCCTCAACTACTAGGACAGGTAAGGAACTGCCATCTAGCTCTGTACTTGATTCACCTTCAGTTATGAGCAAGTTTGCGACATCACCTCCTGCTAAAAACCTTGATATGTCGCCTGTGCTTGATGATGCTACTTCTGCTGCCCATGATGCTTATGATGATGCTATGCTTGATACTGCTTTGCCTGATGATGCTATGCTTGAGACTGCTTTGCTTGATGATGCTATGCTTGATACTGCTTTGCCTGATGATGCTATGCCTGATACTGCATTGCCACTAGGTGCACTCCTTGATGCACAAATTGCTAGAGTTGCTGCTAGATATGATGATACTTCTAATACTGCTGATATTATTGAAGTAGAACCTGCTATATTGCCAGATATGCCTGTTATGCCTGAGCGCTATGTTATGGAGGGAGAGATAGCAGAGGATTTTCTTGTGTGTAAGGATAGCTATGAGGTTGAGAAATTACTGCTCAAGTGGAAAGAAAAATCTCTGAATGCTAGGATGAAATACGACCCGAAGTTTGCTACTTCGCCTATCTTTGTGACCGATAAGGGTTATGAATTCTCTGTCGACCCTGAGTTAATCACTTTGGTCGAATCTGATCCTTTTCACGGTTATGAGTCCAAAACGGTTGTAGCCCATCTTACCAAACTCCACGATATAGCCACCCTATCCACTAGTGAGGAAAAGATCCGCCACTACTACATCCTCAAGTTGTTTCCTTTCTCGCTAAAGGATGATGCTAAGACTTGGTTCACCTCTCTTGCTCATGGTTGTGTGCGTAGCCCCCAAGATATGGTCTACTACTTCTCTGAAAAATATTTCCCTACCCATAAGAAGCAAGCTGCCTTGCAGGAAATATACAACTTTGCTCAAACTGAAGAAGAGAGTATCCCACAAGCTAGGGGGAGGCTCATCCAGCTACTGAATGCTTTGCCTGATCACCCTCTTGAGAAGAATGAAATACTTGATATCTTCTATAATGGACTTACCGATGCTTCTATAGAGCACCTAGGTAGTTGTGCTAGTTGTGTTTTTAAGCAATGAACCGTAGAACAAGCTGAGATCCTACTGAATAACATCTTGTGCAATGAGAACGCTTGGACTATTCCCGAACCACCTCCTAAGCCAACTCCGAAGAAAAGAGGTATTCTATTCCTCAGTCCTGAAGATATGCAAGAAGCCAAGAAATCTATGCAAGAGAAAGGCATTAAATCTGAAGATGTCAAAAATCTACCACCTATCAAAGAGATCCATGGTCTCGATAACCCGATACAAGTAGTAGAAGTAAATTCTCTGCGTAGGTTTGATGAGAGTGATATGCCTTTTGATAAACTGCTAGCTTATGCCTGGATGAATTTGATAACTTTGTTGTCAAACAACAGAGTTTCAATGATTATGTTAGCAGACAATTGGAACAGAATGCTCGTATGCTTAGTCATTTAAGTGCCTGTGTGGACAGAAATGTCAATGATCTTAAGCTTCTGAGTAAACATGCCTCTATGGTTACTACTCAAGTAGAACAAGTACTTAAATCTCAGAATGACTTGCTCAACGAGTTGAATGACAATTCTTTCAAAGTCGTCACCAGAGGCGGTAGAATGACCCAAGAACCTTTGTATCCTGAGGGTCATCCGAAGAGAACTGAACAATATTCTCAAGGAGTTAGCACTGATGCACCTAGTCATCCTAGAAATAAGAAGAAAGATGATAGGAACCTGCACGCTAGCAACCCTGTTGCTGCTACCCCTGAGAGTCCAAACGATGCCTCTCTCTCTGATGCTGAAACACAATCTGGTCATGAACATGAGCCTAATGACGATATCAATAGTGATGTTCATGTTGATGCTCAAGCTAGCAATGATAAGGATGTGGAGATTGAACCTGTTGATCTTGATAACCCACGGCCTAAGCATAGAAGATACGATAATAACGACTTCGCTGCTAGGAAGCAGGATAAAGAAAGGGAACAATGGGTTCAGAAACCCATGCCCTTTCCTCCCAAACCATCCAAGAAAAAGGATGATGAGGATTTTGAGCGCTTTGTTGAAATGATCAGACATGTCTTTCTGCAAATACGTTTGACAAATATGCTCAAAATGTCTCTGTATGCTAAGTACATGAAATATATTGTGATAATAAGAGGAGGATACCTGAGGTTGAGATTTCCACCATGCTGGCTAATTATACCTTCAAGGGTGGAACTCCTAAGAAACTAGGTGACCCCGGTGTGCCCACTATACCTTGCTCCATTAAAGGTAACTACTTGGGAACTGCTTTATGCGACCTTGGAGCCGGTGTTAGTGTTATGCCTCTCTCTCTTTATCGTAGACTTGAGCTGGATAAGTTGACACCCACTAAAATCTCTCTTCAAATGGCCGACAAATCAACTACTTTCCCTATCGGCATTTGCGAGGATGTGCCTGTTGTGGTTGCTAACGTCACTATCTTAACAGACTTTGTTATCTTGGATATTCCCGAGGACGATACCATGGCGGTCATCCTCGGAAGACCCTTTTTAAACACCGCAGGGGCTGTTATAGATTGCAACAAACGCAATGTCACTTTCCATGTCAACGGTAATGAGCATACGGTGCACTTTCCGAAGAAACAATATCGAGTACATTGCGTCAATGCTATCAAAAAAACTTCATCGACTCTTATTGGGAGCTTTGAATGCCCTATACCTCGTGTTAAGATGAAGTATGATTTTCTTGTTGGGGAAGTACACATCCCCATGGAGGTGACCTAGTGACTATTCGGAAATTCTCCGTTCTCTTTTGCGATTCGAAAAGGTTTGTCGAAGAGACTTGATCAACCTCATTGACGGATTTTCTTTCGATGACCATGAGATGGATGAATCGAGGAGTCACAAACCTCTGTTCCAAGCTTTCACCTTAGGTTGCTTAGAAGAAAAATGATAGATTTAGTTTAGTTTTCCTTGTTTTCTGTTTTAGCATTCGGTAGAAAAGTAACCCAAAAATAAAAGTTCTTCGAATGTCCTGAAAATCAAGTATTATTTTTTCTGGAATTTTTGAAAAATTCTGAGACAAAGAGCTTGTCTGGGGGCTGCACTAGTGGGCCACAAGCCCTGATGGCGCGGGCACCCCACTCACTATGCCACCCAGGCTTGTGGGGCCCACAGGCACCCCCTCCACTCATTCTAGCTCTCATCTGGTTCTCCTACCTCCAGAAAAAATCGTTTCGCAGCTCAAACCCGTGTTCTTGCTCCTCTTGCTGGGATTTTCGATCTGTTTGCTCAAATCCCCATTCTCTGAACTGTTTTGGGGAAATTACTCCTTGGTAAGTGACTCCTCCATTGGTCCAAATAGTTTTTGCTCTAGTGCCTTATACTCCGCGTATTTTTGTTGCCTTGGTGACCATATTCTTGAGCTTTGCATGCTGATTTTAGCTGGTCCCAAGTAGCTTTGATGCGTAATATGGCCTCTAGGCACTGGTTGGAGTAGTTGCTATGAGTTTCGTTGGGCCTTATTCACTTTTCCTTAGAATCACTAAAAATTTCAGAAATTTTCAGAGATAGAAAAGGGAAAAGATGAGGAGGTTCTTAAGAGGCTCTTCAAGCCGTGACCCCAAGGATGATGGAAGTGAGAAGAAGCCCAAGTATCTGGTCCCTCGAGTCACAGAAGTTCGAGCGTGCGAGTGGCCAAGCGACGTGTTCTTACGCGCCGCAGGAATTTATGAGGACTTTTATCACTTGATGGAAAACGCAGGCCTTACCGCCTTCGTTGAAGATAAGTGTCCGCAATACCTCCTCCTCACTAATATCTTCGCACAAAGCTTTAACTTCTATCCGAGGAAGAATCCTCCTATGGTTGAGTTCAAACTTTATGATATCCCCCAGCGCATGTCACTCCAAGATTTTTGCAATGTTTGCAAATTACCTTACGTTGGGGATATTCATGAACCTCGTCCACGGGACTTGGAAGCTTTCATCGATAAAATTGTTGTAGGAGAGGAGAGAGGAGTGTCTTGCGCTAGAGCTGCTAGCATTCATTTTCCCGTGCTTCGGTACTTCTCATTATTTGTGGGAAAATGTTTGATTGGCCGTGGGAAAGCTGGATCACTTAGTTCCCCAGATCTTGCGGTCTTGCGCGAAGCCCTTTATAACGATAAAACTTATAGCTTGGGCGCTATAGTAGCTCAACGATTCAACCTGAACCATTCTAAAGGTGTTGTCTATGGAGGTATCTATGCTACCCGTCTTGCCAGACACTTTGAGATACCCATTAGACTGGAGGAGGAAGAAGAGGTTCTTCTTCTCGAGAGATATCTAGATTACGATAGCATGGTTCTCCATGACTTTCTTGATAGAGATATAAATAGAAGGATGATTTATAACCTAGTATTCAGTCAGGCTATTCGTGAGACTATTACTTTGCCTGCTCCTTCTTTGTTCAATCTTCACGCAGGCAGGTACATTATTATGCCCTCGGACATCTACGCATATTGGGGCTTAGCCCAAAGACAGGTGCCCGTGCTCGAGCCACCAGTCGAGTACCAGACGCCGGTTTATCGGTGGGAGCGAGAGGGGCTCACACAGCAGTGGCATCCTCAGTCCACTCCGGAGTACCCCGGAGCTGGTTATTTCCCTCCTCGGGAGTAGACCAACTTAGGCCAAAAGCCTAAGCTTGGGGGAGTACGTGTTCTCACCGACTTTACATTCTTTCTTATGCTTTCACTTTGTTAGCCGGTGTTCACACTTTGCCACTCTATCATCCATGCTAGTTTATTTTCTTTTTCTCGTTTTCTTTTCGTTTCTCTGTCTAGTTTCAGAAAACCCAAAAAGATTTTCTTTTTCTTCCTTTGCTTGTTGGGAGCTTTATCGTGTAAATAGTTTTCTTTTTCTTTGGGTCAAGGTAGAAGATATTGGTTACAATGTTTAGTGGCTCTCGCATGCATACCCGTTTAGCTGTCAAAGAGCCATATTACTTTGTCTTCTCCTTTGTGTTTGCTTGCAGATTCCAGCTTTAGTCCGATGCACGAGCACGCTTATTATTGTTCACATCGTTCGGTCGTGCAAGTGAAAGGCAATAATGACGATATATGATGAAGTGATTGAGCCTGGAAAAGTTGGTATGAACTCGATCTATTTTGTTTTTGTAAAAATATGACTAGCTCATCGTGCCTGATTCAGCTTTGTTGTGAGAGAAACATGTTTGCAATGACAACTTAGAGATCATAGTTGCTTATGCCATGCTTACTTAGCTAGGAGCTTATAATGGTTTGTCTTGTATTCCCACAAGAATGTTGAGATGACTGTGTTGTAGTATGATAGGATGGTATCCTCCTTTGAATGATTCAAGTGGCTTGACTTGGCGCATGTTCACGCATGTAGTTGAAACAAAATCAACATAGCCTCTATGATATTCATGTTCATGGTGATTTATGTCCTACTCATGCTTGCATTCAATGTTAGTTAATCTAATTGCATTTTGATGACTGTTGTCGCTCTCTAGTTGGTCGCTTCCCAGTCTTTTGCTAGCCTTCACTTATACTGGGAATACTGCTTGTGCATCCACTCCCATACACCCAAAGTTGTTCCATATGAGTCCACCATACCTAGCTATGTGCGGTATCTACGTGCCGTTCCAAGTAAATTTGCATGTGCCACTCTCTAAACCTTCAAGAAATAATTTGTTTTGCATGCCCGACCCGCTCATGTGGTGACAGGGGGCTATCAGTATCTTCCATGCTAGGCGTGTTATCCTCAATATGTGTTTATTCACTATCATTCATGAGAAAGGGGCCGATAATTGGAATTCCCAGTTCCATGCTCAAATCGAAAAGATAATTGCAAAAAAAACTCCCCCACGATTGATGTTGGTATGGACGGTACACGAGGATTCGGCTAACCGTGGAGTGTGATTGATTGGTGGTGGGGGAGTCAAAACTTTACTTTTCTGTTTGGGAACCATCTATAGCATGTGTAGCGTGGAAGATGTTGAGAACTCTTAGTCATTGCGTTGACAATGAGAGCGTGTCACCCAAAATTATTATCTTTGTTTACAAAGCTTGAGCTCTCGCACCTCTGCAAATCAATGCTTTCCTCTGCGAAGGGCCTGTCTATTTATGTTCCTGTTGAGTCATCCTCCTCTTATAAAAGCACCAATTAGAGAGCACCTCTGTCATTTTTATGCTTTGTTTTTAACTGTGTTGAGTATGACTGTGACTGGATCTTCTTTGCCATGAATTACAATGTTTAGTCAGCGCTTGGTCTTTGAAGGTGCTCTACATTTATGTTTTGCGGTCTCAGAAAGAGCTAGCGAGATACCATCTATTCGTACTGCTTCATGTTGTTTTGATTGAAGTGTTGACATTTGAGGCTTATTATTATTTGCTCGCTAGCTGATTATGCCATTAATATGAGTTTACCGTGAGACCTAGATGTCATTTGCTTATGTGGTTTGCTTGAGATCTTGCTGAAATTCTGGTTATGACTTAGACATAGTTGCTACAACAAGATGAAAAAGAATTCGTCAAAGTTTTTCTTTTGTCTCTTTAAGTTTGTCAACTGAATTGCTTGAGGACAAGCAAGGCTTTAAGCTTGGGGGAGTTGATACGTCTCCGTCGTATCTACTTTTCTGAACTCTTTTGCCCTTGTTTTGGACTCTAATTTGCATGATTTGAATGGAACTAACCCGGACAAACGTTATTTGCAGCAGAATTGCCATGGTGTTGTTTTTGTCCAGAAATAAAAGTTCTCAGAATGACCTGAAAATTTACGGAGAATTTTTCTGGAATTAATGAAAAATACATGCGCAAAGATCCACTGGAGGAGGTGAGCCAGTGGGCCACAAGCCCAGGGGGCGCGACCACCCCCCTAGTCACGCCATGAGGGTTTGTGGGGCCCACGAGGCTCCACCGCCTCCAATCTCAGCTCTATATATTCCGCTTCACTCGGAAAAAAAATCAGAGAGAAGGATTCATCGCGTTTTACTATACGGAGGCGCCACCACCTCCTATTCTTCATCTGGAGGGCAGATCTGGAGTCCGTTCTGGGCTCAGGAGAGGGGAAATCGTCGCCATCGTCATCATCAACCTTCCTCCATTGCCAGTTCCATGATGCTCTTCACCGTTCGTGAGTAATCTCATCGTAGGCTTGTTCGATGGTGATGGGTTGGATGAGATCTATCACGTAATTGAGTTAGTTTTGACGGGGATTGATCCCTAGTATCCACTATGTTCTGAGATTGATGTTGCTACTACTTTGCGATGCTTAATGCTTGTCACTAGGGCCCGAGTGCCATGATTTCAGATCGGAACCTATTATGTTGTCGCCAATATATGTGTGTTTTAGATCCTATCTTGCAAGTTGTAGTCACCTACTATGTGTTATGACCCGGCAACCCCGGAGTGACAATAGCCGGAACCACTCCCGGAGATGACAATAGTATGAGGAGTTCATGTATTCACCAAGTGTTAATGTGTTGGTCTGGTTCTTTATTAAAAGGAGAACCTTAATATACCGTAGTTTCCATTAGGACCCCGCTGCCACGGGAGGGATGGACAATAGATGTCATGCAAGTTCTTTTCCCTAAGCATGTATGACTACATACGGAATACATGCATACATTAGATTGACGTATGGGAGCTAGTTACTTATGTCTCCGTGTTATAGCTGTTACATGATGAATCACATCCGGCATAATCATCCATCACCGATCCAATTCCTACGAGTCTTTTACTACTGGTCCTTGCTACGTTACTTTGCCGCTACCGTTGTCACTACTGCTGTTGTTACTCTATTGCTACTGTTGTTACTTTGCTGCAGACACTAAATCTTTCAGGTGTGGTTAAATTGACAACTCAACTGCTAATACTTGAGAATATTCTTTCGCTTCCCCTTGTGTCGAATCAATAAATTTGGGTTGAATACTCTACCCTCGAAAACTATTGCGATCCCCTATACTTGTGGGTTATCAAGACAATTTTCTGGCGCCGTTGCTAGGGAAGCATAATTATATTCTATGAGTCACTTGGGATTGACGTGTGTTGGTCGCTATGTAGAATCTGAGAGATCCAAGAACTGAAATCTTGCCCTCAACTATGAGGACAGGTAAGGAACTGCAATCTAGCTCTGCACTTGATTCACCTTCAGTGATGAGTAAGTTTCGACATCACCTCCTGCTAGAAATCTTGATATGTCGCATGTGCTTGATGATGCTACTTCTGCTGCCCATGATGCTTATGATGATGCTATGCTTGATACTGCTTTGCCTGATGATGCTATGCTTGATACTGCTTTGCCTGATGATGCTATGCCTGATACTTCTTTGCCACTAGGTGCATTCCTTGATGCACAAATTGCTAGAGTTGCTGCTAGATGTGATGATACATCTGAAACTGCTGATATTATTGAAGTAGAACCTGCCATATTGCCTGATATGCCTGTTATGCCTGAGCGCTATGTTATGGAGGGAGCGATAGCCGAGGATTTTCTTGCGTGTAAGGATAGATATGATGTTGAGAAATTACTGCCCAAGTGGAAATAAAAATCGTTGAACGCTAGGATGAAATACGACCCGAAGTTTGCTACTTTGCTTATCTTCGTGACCGATAAGGATTATGAATTCTCTGTCGACCTGAGTTAATCACTTTGGTCGAATCTGATCCTTTTCACGATTATTAGTCTGAAACGATTGTAGCCCATCTTACCAAACTCCATGATATAGCCACCCTATTCACTAGTGAGGAAATGATCCGCCACTACTACATCCTCAAGTTGTTTCCTTTCTCGCTAAAGGATGATGCTAAGACTTGGTTCACCTCTCTTGCTCCTGGTTGTGTGCGTAGCCCCCAAGATATGGTCTACTACTTCTCTGAAAAATATTTCCCTGCCCATAAGAAGCAAGCTGCCTTGCAGGAAATACACAACTTTGCTCAAGCTGAAGAAGAGAGTCTCCCACAAGCTTGGGGGAGGCTCATCCAGCTACAAAATGCTTTGCGTGATCACCCTCTTGAGAAGAATGAAATACTTGATATCTTCTATAATGGACTTACCAATGCTTCTAGAGACCACCTAGATAGTTGTGTCGGTTGTGTTTTTAGGGAACAAACCGAAGAACAAGCTGAGATCCTACTGAATAACATCTTGTGCAAAGAGAACGCTTGGACTATTCTCGAACCACCTCCTAAGCCAACTCCAAAGAAAAGAGGTATTCTATTCCTCAGTCCTGAAGATATGCAAGAAGCCAAGAAATCTATGCGAGAGAAAGGCATTAAATCTGAAGATGTCAAAAATCTACCACCTATCGAAGAGATCCATGGTCTCGATAACCCGATACAAGTAGTAGAAGTAAATTCTCTGTGTAGGTTTGATCAGAGTGATATTCCTTTTGATAAACCTGCTAGCTTATGCTTGGATGAATTTGATAACTTTGTTGCCAAACAACAGAGTTTCATTGATTATGTTAGCAGACCATTGGAACAGAGTGCTCGTATGCTTAGTCATTTAAGTGCTTGTGTGGACAAAAATGCCAATGATCTTAAGCTTCTGAGTAAACATGCCTCTATGGTTACTACTCAAGTAGAACAAGTACTTAAATCTCAGAATGACTTGCTCAATGAGTTGAATGACAATTCTGTCAGAGTCGTCACTAGAGGCGGTAGAATGACCCAAGAACCTTTGTATCCTAAGGGTCATCCGAAGAGAATTGGACAAGATTCTGAAGGAGTTAGTACTAATGCACCTAGTCATCCTAGAAAGAAGAAGAAAGATGATAGGAACCTGCACGCTAGCAACCCTGTTGCTGCTACCCCTGAGAGTCCAAATGATGCCTCTGTCTCTGATGCTGAAACACAATCTGATGATGAACATGAGGCTAATGACGATATCAATAGTGATGTTCATGTTGATGCTCAACCTAGCAATGATAAGGATGTGGAGATTGAACCTGTTGATCTTGATAACCCACGGCCTAAGAATAGAAGATACGATAAGAACGACTTCGCTGCTAGGAAGCATGGTAAAGAAAGGGAACAATGGGTTCAGAAACCCATGCCCTTTCCTCCCAAACCATCCAAGAAAAAGGATGATGAGGATTTTGAGCGCTTCGTTGAAATGATCAGACCTGCTTTCTGCAAATGCGTTTGACAGATATGCTCAAAATGTCTCTGTATGCTAAGTACATGAAAGATATTGTGACTAATAAGAGGACGGTACCTGAGGTTGAGATTTCCACCATGCTGGCTAATTATACCTTCAAGGGTGGAACTCCTAAGAAACTAGGTGATCCCGGTGTGCCCACTAAACCTTGCTCCATTAAAGGTAACTACATGAGAACTGCTTTATGCGACCTTGGAGCCGGTGTTAGTGTTATGCCTCTCTCTCTCTTTATCGTTGACTTGAGCTAGATAAGTTGACACCCACTAAAATCTCTCTGCAAATGGCCGACAAATCAACTGCTTTCCCTATCGGCATTTGCGAGGATGTGCCTGTTGTGGTTGCTAACGTCACTATCTTAACAGACTTTGTTATCTTGGATATTCCCGAGGACGATGCCATCGCGGTCTTCCTCGGAAGACCCTTTTTAAACACTACAAGGGCTGTTATATATTGCAACAAAGGCAATGTCACTTTACATGTCAACGGTAATGAGCATACGGTGCACTTACCGAAGAAACAATATCGAGTACAGTGCATCAATGCTATCGAAAAAACTTCATCGATTCTTATTGGGAGCTTTGAATGGCCTATACCTCGTGTTAAGATGAAGTATGATTTGCTTGTTGGGGAAATACACATCCCCATTGAGGTGACCTAGTGACTATTCGGAAATTCTCCGTTCTCTTTTGCGATTCGAAAAGGTTTGTCGAAGAGACTTGATCAACCTCATTGACGGATTTTCTTTCGATGACCATGAGATGGATGAATCGAGGAGTCACAAACCTCTCTTCCAAGCTTTCACCTTAGGTTGCTTAGAAGAAAAATGATAGATGTAGTTTAGTTTTCCCTGTTTTCTGTTTTAGCGTCCGGTTGAAAAGTACCCCAAAAATAAAAGTTCCCCGAACGTCCTGAAAATCAAGTATGATTTTTTATGGAATTTTTTAAAAATTCTGAGACAAAGAGCTTGTCTGGGGGCTGCACCAGTGGGCCACAAGCCCTGATGGCGCGGGCACCCCCTAGCCGCGCCACCCAGGCTTGTGGGGCCCACAGGCACCCCCTCCACTCATTCTTGCTCTCATCTGGTTCTCCTACCTCCAGAAAAAATCGTTTCGCAGCTCAAACCCGTGTTCTTGCTCCTCTTGCTGGGATTTTCGATCTCTTTGCTCAAATCATCATTCTCCGAACTGTTTTGGGGAAATTACTCCTTGGTAAGTGACTCCTCCATTGGTCCAATTAGTTTTTGCTCTAGTGCCTTATACTCCGCGTATTTTTGCTGCCTTGGTGACCATGTTCTTGAGCTTTGCATGCTGATTTTAGATGGTCCCAAGTAGTTCTGATGCGTAATATGGCTTCTAGGCACTGGTTGGAGTAGTTTCTACGAGTTTCATTGGGCCTTATTCACTTTTCCTTAGAATCACTAAAAATTTCAGAAATTTTCAGAGATAGAAAAGGGAAAAGATGAGGAGGTTCTTAAGAGGCTCTTCAAGGCGTGAACCCAAGGATGATGGAAGTGAGAAGAATCCCAAGTATCTGGTCCTTCGAGTCACAGAAGTTCGAGTGTGCGAGTGGCCAAGCGACGTGTTCTTACGCGCCGCTGGAATTTATGAGGACTTTTATCACTTGGTGGAAAACGCAGGCCTTACCGCCTTCGTTGAAGATAAGTGTCCGCAATGCCTCCTCCTCACTAATATCTTCATACAAAGCTTTAACTTCTATCCAAGGAAGAATCCTCCTATGGTTGAGTTCAAACTTTATGATATCCCCAGCGCATGTCACTCCAAGATTTTTGCAATTTTTGCAAATTACCTTACGTTGGGGATATTCATGAACCTCGTCCATGGTACTTGGAAGCTTTCATCGATACAATTGTTGTAGGAGAGGAGAGAGGAGTGTCTTGCGCTAGAGCTGCTAGCATTCATTTTCCCATGCTTCGGTACTTCTCATTATTTGTGGGAAAATGTTTGATTGGCCGTGGGAAAGCTGGGTCACTTAGTTCCCCAGATCTTGCGGTCTTGCACGAAGCCCTTTATAACGATAAAACTTATAGCTTGGGAGCTATAGTAGCTCAACGGTTGAACCTGAACCGTTCTAAAGGTGTTGTCTATGGGGGTATCTATGCTACATGTCTTGCCAGACACTTTGAGATACCCATTAGACTGGAGGAGGAAGAAGAGGTTCTTCTTCTCGAGAGATATCTAGATTACGATAGCATCGTTCGCCATGACTTTCTTGATAGAGATATAAATAGAATGATGATTTATAACCTGGTATTCAGTCAGGGTACTCGTGAGACTATTACTTTGTCTGATCCTTCTTTGTTCAATCTTCATGTAGGCAGGTACATTATTATTCCCTCGGACATCTACGCATATTGAGGCTTAGCCCAACCATAGGTGCCCGTGCCCGAGCCACCAGTCGAGTACCAGACGCCGGTTTATCAGTGGGAGCCAGAGGAGCTCACACAGCAGTGGCATCCTCAGTCCACTCCGGAGTACCCCGGAGCTGGTTATTTCCCTCCTTGGGAGTAGACCAACTTAGGCCAAAACCCTAAGCTTGGGGGAGTACGTGTTCTCACCGACTTTACATTCTTGCTTATGCTTTCACTTTGTTAGCCGGTGTTCACACTTTGCCACTCTATCATCCATGCTAGTTTATTTTCTTTTTCTCGTTTTCTTTTCGTGTGTCTGTCTAGTTTGAGAAAACCCAAAAAGATTTTCTTTTTCTTCTTTTGCTTGTTGGGAGCTTTACCATGTAAATAGTTTTCTTTTTCTTTGGGTCAACGTAGAAGATATTGGTTACAATGTTTAGTGGCTCTCGCATGCATACCTATTTAGCTGTCAAAGAGCCATACTACTTTGTCTTCTCCTTTGTGTTTGCTTGAAGATTCCAGCTTTAGTCCAATGCACGAGCACGCTTATTATTGTTCACATCGTTAGGTCGTGCAAGTGAAAGGCAATAATGACGATATATGATGAAGAGACTGAGCCTGGAAAAGCTGGTATGAACTCGATCTATATTGTTTTTGTAAATATGACTAGCTCATCGTGCCTGATTCAGCTTTGTTGTGAGAGAAACATGTTTGCAATGACAACTTAGAGATCATAGTTGCTTATTCCATGCTTACTTAGCTAGGAGCTTATAATGGTTTGTCTTGGATGCCCACATGAATGTTGAGATGACTGTGTTGTAGTATGATAGGATGGTATCCTCCTTTGAATGATTCAAGTGGCTTGACTTGGCCCATGTTCACGCATGTAGTTGAAACAAAATCAACATAGCCTCTATGATATTCATGTTCATGGTGATTTATGTCCTACTCATGCTTGCATTCAATGTTAGTTAATCTCATTGCGTTTTGATGACTGTTGTCGCTCTCTAGTTGGTCGCTTCCCAGTCTTTTGCTAACCTTCACTTATACTAAGCGGGAATACTGCTTGTGCATCCACTCCCATAAACCCAAAGTTGTTCCATATGAGTCCACCATACCTACCTATGTGCGGTATCTACGTGTCGTTCCAAGTAAATTTACATGTGCCACTCTCTAAACTTTCAAGAAATAATCTGTTTTGCATGCCCGAACCGCTCACGTGGTGACACGGGGCTATCAGTATCTTCCATGCTAGGCGTGTTATCCTCAATATGTGTTTATTCACAATCATTAACGAGAAAGGGGCCGGGAATTGGAACTCCCAGTTCCATGCTCAAATCGAAAAGATAATTGCAAACAAAACTCCCCCAGGATTGATGTTGGTATGGATGGTACCCGAGGATTCGGCTAGCCGTGGAGTGTTATTGATTGGTGGTGGGGGAGTCAAAACTTTACTTTTCCGTTTGGGAACCGCCTATAGCATGTGTAGCGTGGAAGATGTTGAGAACTCTTAGTCATTGCGTTGACAATGAGAGCGTGTTACCCAAAATTATTATCTATGTTTTCAAAGCTTGAGCTCTGGCACCTCTGCAAATCAATGCTTCCCTCTGCGAAGGGCCTGTCTATTTATGTTCATGTTGAGACATCCTCCTCTTATAAAAGCACCAATTAGAGAGCACCTCTGTCATTTTTATGCTTTGTTTTTAACTGTGTTGAGTATGACTGTGACTGGATCTTCTTTGCCATGAATTACAATGTTTAGTCAGCCCTTCGTTTTTGAAGGTGCTCTGCATTTATGTTTTGCGGTCTCAGAAAGAGCTAGCGAGATACCATCTATTCGTACTGCTTCATGTTGTTTTGATTGAAGTGTTGACATTTGAGGCTTATTATTATTTGCTCGCTAGCTGATTATGCCATTGATTTGAGTTTACCGTGAGACCTAGATGTCATTTGCTTATGTGGGTTGCTTGTGATCTTGCTGAAATTCTGGTTATGAGTTAGACATAGTTGCAACAACAAGATCAAACAGAGTTCGTCAAAGTTTTTCTTTTGTCTCTTTCAGTTTGTCAACTGAATTGCTTGAGGACAAGCAAGGCTTTAAGCTTGGGGGAGTTGATACGTCTCTGTCGTATCTACTTTTCCGAACTCTTTTGCCCTTGTTTTGGACTCTAATTTGCATGATTTGAATGGAACTAACCCAGACTAACGCTGTTTTCATCAGAATTGTCATGGTGTTGTTTTTCTGCAGAAATAAAAGTTCTCGGAATGACCTGAAAATTTATGGAGAATTTTTCTAGAATTAATGAAAAATACCTGCGCAAAGATCCACCGGAAGAGGTGAGCCAGTGGGCCACAAGCCCAGGGGGCGCGGCCACCCCCCTGGCCGCGCCATGAGGGTTTGTGGGGCCCACGAGGCTCCACCGTCTCCAATCTTAGCTCTATATATTTCGTTTCGCCCGGAAAAACATCAGAGAGAAGGATTCATCGCGTTTTATGATACGTAGGCGCCGCCACCTCCTGCTCTTCATGTGGAGGGCAGATCTGGAGTCCGTTCTGGGCTCCAGAGTGGGGAAATCGTTGCCATCATCATCATCAACTTTCCTCCATCGCCAATTCCATGATGCTCTTCACTGTTCGTGAGTAATCTCATCGTAGGCTTGCTGGACGGTGATGGGTTGGATGATATCTATCATGTAATCGAGTTAGTTTTGATGGGGATTGATCCCTAGTATCCATTATGTTCTGAGATTGATGTTGCCACTACTTTGCCATGCTTAATGCTTGTCACTAGGGCCCGAGTGCCATGATTTCATATCAGAACCTATTATGTTGTCGCCAATATATGTGTGTTTTAGATCCTATCTTGCAAGTTGTAGTCACCTACTATGTGTTATGACCTGGCAACCCCGGAGTGACAATAGCCGGAACCACTCCCGGAGATGACCATAGTATGAGGAGTTCATGTATTCACCAAGTGTTAATGCGTTGGTCCGGTTCTTTATTAAAAGGAGAACCTTAATATCCTGTAGTTTCCATTAGGACCCCGCTGCCACGGGAGGGATGGACTATAGATGCCATGCAAGTTCTTTTCCCTAAACACGTATGACTACATACGGAATACATTCCTACATTAGATTGACGAACGGGAGCTGGTTACTTATCTCTCTGTGTTATAGCTGTTACATGATGAATCACATCCGGCATAATCATCCACCACCAATCCAATGCCTACGAATCTTTTACTACTGGTCCTTGCTATGTTACTTTGCCGGTACTTCTGTCACTGCTGCTGCTGTTACTCTGTCGCTACTGTTGTTACTTTGCTGCAGACACTAAATCTTTCAGGTGTTGTTCAATTGACAACTCATCTGCTAATACTTGAGAATATTCTTTCGCTTCCCCTTGAGTCGAATCAATAAATTTGGGTTGCATACTCTACCCTCGAAAACTGTTGCGATCCCCTATACTTGTGGGTTATCACCACCGCGAGCAGGGAGCCGCCTCGCCGCTCCCGCGAGCTCCTTCATCCTGACGCTGGCAAGCTGGTCGGACGCCTCCACGCCAGCCACCTGGCCCAAGGGGTGGCGTGCCTCCCTTCGCTGGCTGGCTCATTCGTCGACGCCTGCAAGCTGTTCGACAATTTGCCAAGGTACAAAATGAACTCCGACGACGAGTTCGACGATTTCTTTTTTCATAATATCCTTTGTGACTCCGACGATTCCTCGTGTGAAGATGCGGAGGTGATCTTGGTTGTCGCGTTGGTCCATCACCACCTCAATAGCCAGCACCGGTTGTTTCGTGGCTCCATCCTGTGGCATATTCCGGTGTTGAATCGAAATCGAGAGAGCGGTAATTTCTTCCTTTAGAAGGACTACTTCGACGCAGCCAACTCACTAATTAAACATAACATATTCCGACAATGTTTTCCTATGGCTAGGCATGTTTTTAACTGTATTCGAGAAGGGGTGTCGGATACGATGATTATTTCGAGTGCAAAGATGATTCCCTTGGAAAGATTGGCTTCCCATCTTATCAGAAATGCACTGCAGCTATCCGGATGCTTGCATACGGAGTGCCCAATGATCTTATTGATGAATACGTCCGTATGAGCGAGACTACGTGTCTAGAGTCACTATAGAGGTTCTGCAAGCCTGTAATTGCAGCGTTTGTCCCTGAGTGCTTGACGGAGCCTAATGCTCAAGATATAGCGTGCTTGTTGGCGGCGAATGCTAGCACGGGCTTCCCAGGGTTGCTTGGCAGCATAGACTGCATGAACTGGGAGTGGAAGAACTGTCCTTATGCTTGGCAAGGGTAGTATAAGGGTCATGTTAGGGTTTGCACTTTCATACTTGAGGTCGTGGCCTCTCAAGATCTCTGGATCTGGCACTCTTTCTTCGACATGGCAGGATCACACAATGATATCAACGTGTTTCAACTGTCGTTTGTGCTTGCAAGGCTTGCTGAATGAAACAACCAGCCAGTGAATGTTACCATCAACGGCCACAACTACGGCAAAGGATACTATTTAGGTGACGGTATCTGTCCCCAATGGACCACTATTGTGAAGACAATCCACAACCCTGTGTGAGAAAAGAGGAAAAAATTTACCCAAGAACAAGAGAGTGCTAGGAAAGACGCAGATCGTGTCTTTGGTGTTTTGAAATCTCTATGAAGCATCGTTCGGTATCCTGCTAGGACTTGGAGCATGAAGAAATTATGGGAGATGTTGATTACTTGTGTGATCATGCAAAATATGATCGTAAAAGATGAGCGTCCGGAACGTCTCTACGATCAGTGATTTCAATTTCACGATGACAATGTTATGCCTCAACATGAAGAAGCGGCAACATTTGAACAGTTCATCCAATTTCATCATGAAATGCGTGATTGGAAAACTCACATACAACTACAAAATAATTTAGTTGAGCATATGTGGGCTCATGTTGACAACCAATAGATGTATTTTTTTCACATGTATTTGAGACAAATTTGATTTTTATTCGGCTTGTAAAACTATCTAAATTTATTTGGTTGTGAAACCATGCTTCCTATTTTGGTTCGGTTGAAACTATGAAAAAATGTGTGCATATTTGTTCAAAAACAACGGCAGGCCGGCCACGCAGCCAAATTTAGGTCGACGCATTAGACGCATTGCCGACCCAAATTATAAATCAGATGAAGGCCGAGCGGGCGACTGACCCAAACAAACAAAAACGACAAAAATGCCGTTCCTTCGGGTCGGCCGGTTGAAATTGCTCTAATTGTTTTTCGTATGTAATAAAGTAAGCCATGAAAGCTTTCCGTGAGAAGAAGTAAGAACCATCGAATAAATGTTTGGATTCCTGTGCAATTGACATCTTTTACGACAATGGTTCTGATATTTGGAATTCAACGGTGGATGGAGTGAAAGAATTCCTTATTTGACCATTTCTTAAAGTTTGCTTTCCTATTTGGCCAAAAAAGCTTTTTCATCCTTATTTGACCGCCAATGTAAAATTTATTTCTTATATGACATTTTTGTCTAGTTTGACCACGTGTTAAATGCAACGTGAAAATACCATTATACCCCTGATGCTGTACAAGGCTGGAAAAAAGATCGTTCATTTGTTCCACTGAACCGGCTGAACTGAACTACTAAATCAAGCTAATTGTGGTTAACTCCAACAAGCTGCCGCTGATGCATATGTACTTGCATTGGCATACGTCAACGAGCTAGCTAGGAGCAGCACCACCTCGTGCACTCAATAGATTTTGACAGCACGTACGTATCTATTACATACAATATGCAGCAGAAAACAGTATGCTGGTTGTGTTAAAGTTCGCATACCGTGTTTATATTTGAAGTATTGGTACAATAGTATTTGTCATCTCCATGCCATGCAGTTGCGAGCAGGTAAAGTCACATGATTTGGTAAGGTTGTGTGTCAGTCTGTCATGCTGAAGAAACCAACAATCTTTTTTTAGCCATGTAGTACAACATTAGAGGTAGAATTATCTTTTCATATATCATTTGACACCGTTAGTGGTTAAAATAGACGGAAGTGTCATATAATGAATACATTTTACATTGGAGGTCAAATAAAGAAAATATTTTCTTTTAGAAAAAATATGGAAGCAAACTTTAAGAATGAACCAAATAGGGAATTATCTCGACGGAGTACGGTAGCTTCGAAGCGGCGTCTCTCCGTCACCGCTGAGCCGCACACGTCACCGTTAACGCAGAATTCAAAATTCAAAATGTTGTGACCGTTAACCCCTTAAGCCCCTTATAAAGCCACACGGATATCACCAGCCAATCCATCCCCATCACCCCACGCATCCACATCTCTCTCCTCGGACCGATCCCATGGCGACCGTGGCGGCGACCGAGAGCAGGAGGAGCGGCCGGAGCCGCAAGGCCCTCGCGCCGGTGCCCGACAACGACGCCAACATCTCCGCCGGAGGGGCCGACCTCGCTGCTGCCCTCCCCCCGCAGCCGCACAAGGCCAAGAGAACGTCGCCCAAGATGCGCAAGGCGGAGGTGTCCCCGATAGCCGACGAGAGGAAGGGAACGCCTCCCGCCCTGGTCGACCCGGCCGCCGTCTCCCTTGGGAAGGCAGATGTCGCCACGGCACCCGCCTCAACACGGAAGGTGAAGAGGGCGTCGTCCAAGGGCGGCAAGGCCAAGGACGCGGCGCCGTCGATGTCCGACGAGCTGACGGAGCTGCAGGGGATGCTGGAGAGGCTGCGGCTGGAGAAGGAGAAGGCGGAGGAGATGGTGCGGGAGCGCGACGAGGTCATCCGGAAGAAGGAGGAGGAGCTCGAGACCAAGGGCAAGCAGCAGGAGCGCCTCCAGGCCGAGCTCAAGAAGATGCAGCGCGTCAAGGTGTTCGAGCCCACCATGGTATGAACGTGCAACGAACCGCTTCGATTTGTTTTTGTTCCTGGTAGATTGCATTCTGTGTGATTAGTTTGGATCGAATTAGTCTGATCTGATCTGAATTGAACTGCAGAACTTTCCTCTCGCCCAGTCTCTTCTCGGCAAGGACCATGAGGAAGGAGGTGACAAAGGCAAGAAGAAGAAGAAGGGGAAAGGCAAGGCTGGCAATGAGAGGAAGAAGCCGGCACCGGCGTACATTCTGTGGTGCAAAGACCAGTGGGCGGAGGTGCAAACCTTGGAACCAACCATCAAATGTTCTCTCTGTTTCCTTGCCTGTCAGGTGTTTGATGAAATGCCCACGGTCTTTTCAGATCAAGAAGAGCCCCGACACAGACTTCAAGGAGGTCACGAACGCGCTGGGCGCCAAATGGAAGACCCTCAGCAACGAGGAGAAGCAGCCGTACGAGGAGAGGTACCGGCAGGAGAAGGAGGCCTACCTGCAGGTGGTCGGCCAGGAGAAGCGCGAGGCCGAGGCGATGAAGCTGCTCGACGAAGAGCAGATGCGCTGGACGGCGAAAGAGCTGCTGGGTCAGTACCTCAAGTTCAGGCAGGAAGCCGAGGGAGACGGCAACAGCAAGAAGGCAAAGAACAAGATGAAGAAGGCGAAGGATCCCTCCAAGCCGAAGCAGCCCATGTCGGCCTACTTCCTCTACTCGCAGGAGAGGCGTGGCGCTCTGGTGGCCGAGAAGAAGACTGTGCCCGAGGTAATGGTCCGGCTGTTGAGCTGTATTTGTCTGGTTTCAGTTTGTCCGTTCATCTGATAAAATGATTTCGGTGCTCTCGCAGATTGGTAAGATCACAGGGGAAGAGTGGAAGGGCATGACGGAGGCTCAGAAGGCTCCTTACGAGGAGGCTGCGAGGAAGCAGAAGGAGGCATACCAGAAGCAAATGGAGGTGTACAATCAGAAGAAGCTTGGGGTAGGGAAATTGTTTTGTTGCGCAGTACTTGCTATCAATATTACTCTGTATATTAAGTGCTCTAATAAGAGAAATGAAGGTATCTAATGGGGTGTACTTTGCAGGAAAATGCGAGCTTAGAGAAGGAAGAAGAGGAGCAGAAGAAGATCCTCAAGCAGGAGGCTCTGCAGCTTCTCAGGAAGAAGGAGAAGGCAGACAACATCATCAAGGTATATACCCCCCAAGTCCCACATGAAATCCTCAAGCTAGGGAAGGAATCAACCTTGCTTCATGTGTTGCTTTTCCTTTTAACCAGAAAACCAAAGAGAAGCGTCAGAAGAAGAAGCAGCAGAACGCCGACCCGAACAGGCCCAAGAAGCCGGCCTCTTCCTTCCTGCTCTTCAGCAAGGAGGCGAGGAAGCAGCTGGCGGAGGAGCGGCCCGGGGTGAACAACTCGACGCTTAGCGCGCTAATCTCGGTGAAGTGGAAGGACCTGAGCTCCGCGGAGAAGAAGGTGTGGAGCCAGAAAGCGGCCCAAGGGATGGCCGCGTACAAGATGGAGATGGACGAGTACACCAAAGCTCACACCTCCTCATCCTCGACTATTGCTTAGGGTGGTGTCCCTAGGTTCAGCTGTTACTCTCGGTTGAACTATGAACTCAAGGATTCCCGTCTCTGAATCCTTAGTGGTAGATTTAGCGTTCTGGTCATGAAGTTGTTTTCTAGTCGTATGCCATGCATGGTTGCTTCGGCAAGCTTCATAATTCAAAATACTTGAGAAATCTCAGACAATTTCGCTGGTATAAAAACAAAAGGAAGCTTGAACTCGTGAGCAGCGAGCTTTTGCTCCCCCTACTTTGGTACCAGCCTACCTTGGGGCGGAAGAGGCTTGCCTGCTTCATCGTGGTGCTCCGACCGTGCTCCCAACTCTTTCCTTTACCATCAAACATCCGTATCATTTTTTTTGCAGGGGTGCCCCTAGGTCGAACTGTTTCTTTGGGAAAAGAAAATGAAAGGTGTAACACACCGTATTCTCATTTGTTTGAGCATCAGAGACCAGATTCAGCTTGTCAGTAAAGATGAAACAAACAGTTACTTTGAATTAGCTTTGCCAATAAAACTAAATCCTTTTTCTTATAAATGGAGGCATAAGATTTACCTCATCAATTAAATAATGGGGGGAATAGAGTTTAGCGTTTTACACAAATGCACACGTTCGACTTGACAATTACTCGCCCGATAGAATTTTACCTAGATTTTTCGTACCAACGGCTAACCACAGCTGGGCCTCCTCAATCACTCAGGATAGCAGGGTAGTCGGTGGCAAACTCTTCTGACGGAACACCCTCGCATTCCTTTCGTTCCAAATGGTTGAGGAAACAAGCATGGTGAGGGAGGCCATGGTCTACCGGTTGGGGTTGCGATTGTCTGTTCTCCTATCCCACAACTCAGAGACTGATTCGTCCATAAGCCAAACGGAGGTGTCCATGTGAGTGAGCCCCAGCTTTTCAATGATAGACTTCCAAAGCCTGACCGTGTATCGGCACTTGAAGAATAGGTGGGTGCCAGTCTCCTCCTCCCTATTGCAAAGCTTGCACACAGTGGCTGAGCTAAAACCCAGGCCTGAGGGGCCCAGGCCCGGGTCATGGCATAAAAAAACATTTGTTGACTGTAGATTTTTTTACACTATTTCACACTGCAGTTTACTGTAGCAATGAAGTAGGCTCGTGGCCTAGTGTTATTCTGGCTCTGCCCCTGCTTGCACATGCCACAGTTTGGCCACCCACGGCGCTCCAGATGATCAACGGTCCAAATTCAATCTTGCAACGTGAGCCATGCAAAGAATTTCACATTTGGAGGTGCCCATGCTTTCCACACCATGCGATCCAAAGGGGAGAGGGTCATCCCAAGGAATTGGGCCCGGTAAGTAGTGGTCGTCGTGTAGATTCCATCATTTAGCCTGCTCGTGGAGGTGGACATCATTGAGGAGTGTCCAGAGCATGAAAACATCTCGAATGTGATCGATGGAAACAACCGTGTTGTGCTTTATTTTGAAAATCCACGCGTTCCCTGCCAGAGCCTCACGAACCTTGCATTTTTTCTGTTTGAAAGCCCCAAAGATGAGCGGTGCAATGTCCCTGGGCTTGCGCCCGAGAAGCCAAGGGAAATCCCAGAAAGGCGTTTTGGCGCCATCCCACATGCTGATAGTAGTTGTGCACGGGTTTCCAAGTCCAACCCATAGCCTACGCGGCTCGTTCCATTTGTACCATAGCCACCGAAGTTTGAGGGCACGTGCAAACATTTCTGTATTGAGTACCCCGAGACCATCATATTCCTTTGGTCGACAAACCACTTTCCAATCGACCTTGCACTTAGCACCCGTTGTTTTGTCCGAACCGGGCCAGAGGAAAGCTCTCTCAATTTTATTCAGGTTGTATAGTGAACTCTGAGGCACAACAAGGGAGTGGTGGAGAACACCGCTTGTGAGGAGATGACCGATCAGACAAGCGTCGTCCATCCGATGGTAGTGATGCTCTGCCCCTCCCAAGGAGTTAATTTTCCGTCCGCCTTGTCCTCAAGGTATTGAAGGTCCACCTTTTTTAGCTGTCGTACTGATAGTGGCAGACCGAGGTATTTGATCGAAAAGCAAGCACGAGTAGCAGGCATGCTCTGAAGAACCAGCTGGAGGTCAATGTAGTTCTAATGTATGGGCACAACTGACCTTTTTGGAAGTTAGAGCAGAGGCATGTGACCTCCCAAAAGACCCTGAGGATGGCCGCCAGGTTGTCAATGTCACGTTTGATGGGGGAAACAAAGACCGCCGCATCGTCCGCATAGAGGGAGGTACGCACCGCAGCTCCCCGACCATGTATTCTATGAAGGAGCCCTGTCCATGTTGCTAGTTCCAAGATCTTATGTAAGGGGTGTTGGGGAACGTTGCATGGGAAACAAAAAAAATTCTACGCACACGAAGACCTATCATGGTGATGATCATCTACGAGAGGGAAATCTGATCTACATACCCTTGTAGATCGCTAAGCGGGAAGCGTTAAGAAACGCAGTTGATGTAGTGGAACATCTTCGTGATTCAAATCACCGCCGTCCCATGATCCGTCCCAATCTAGTACCGAACGGACGACACCTCCGCGTTCAGCATACGTACAACTCGATGACGATCTCCGCATTCTTGATCCAGCAAGAGAGACGGGTGATGGGGTTATAGTCCCAGGGTAGGGTCATAGGCCTGCCCTATAGGTCCTACCCAAGGACTACCCTTCACAGAGGACAAGGCCCTTAGACAGTTCCGACTGAACTAAGGACCCCCCATCATCCAGTCGGTGACGAGCATTCGGAGCGTATTTATCGTACCGACTGAATTCCACTCTGTACATCGTAACCTCCCGGGAGGGCAACGGTCGTACGTTTTCATACACCATTATTAGCATTTAAGACATACGTTACCTGTAACGTAGGCATTTATTCGCCACTACTCCACCCCTGTCCACCGGACCGTTGTGAAGGGCAGCGCACTCTATATAAGCCACCCTTCCCCACTGGTGCAGGGGTTGGCATTTACTGTAATCCTATATTCCACTCGACACTAAGCTCCCAAGAGCACTGAGACGTAGGGCTTTTACCTCCACCGTAGAGGGGCCTGAACTCATACAACCTCGCCGTAGCTAAGGCTCTGCCCATCATTTCGTACCCTATACATCTACTGTCAGACTTATACCCACGACAGTTGGCGCCCACCGTGGGGCAGGCATCTAAGCGACTTCCGGCGAGTTTGCAGCTTCATCTTTTCATCATGTCGTCCGCCGGAAATTTATGCATGGGTCGGGAGATCCTCTTCGACGCAATCTCCTTCATCGTCGACGATTCGGCATGGCTTCGGGATGCGTCTCTCGACGTCAAGGCGCTCCCCAGTCGCGGGGCTACGCACTTCCGTGCCGGTGCCCGCAGCGTCCTTCTGCTCCAGCAGTCGGCCCCGGTGTCGACCTTCGCCCCCGTCACGCGCCGCAACAAGCGGTCCCGCCGTCCGCGGCTCCAGCGTTGGGTGCGACACGCCCAGGCGCGCCAGAACGCGTCCTCTCAAGTGGCGGTCCTCGAGTCGGTTGTGGTCGCGCCGCCGTCCCAGTGCTTGGACTCAGTTCCGACTGAGTTACCTTCCGAGTACTTGGGTCGCGGGCCTGCAGCTGAAGTTTTCATGGCAAATTCCCATGAAAGTCCCCACCGGACTGGCCGGAACGAGCACGAGGTCGGAGAATCGTCCGGCGCTCGCCGTCAACACCACCGTTCTGCCAGTCGACGCACTCGTCAGAGCAACGTCGAGGTGTTCCATACACCCGTCCTCAACCTGGCTGCCGCTGCCAAGATAGCCGATTCCCTCCAACCGACTGATTCGGGGGCTGGTAGAGGAATCGAGCAGATCCGTGCCCTGTTGCACACGGCGCAACAGCAGAATTCGGCGGTCTCCCAGTCGCACAACAGGATCCACAACAGTTCCGTTCACGCGAACACGCATCGGTCGGTTTACAGCCCCCACTCTCATCAGCGACGCGGAGGGGGCAACCGTTCCACGAATCCCGAAGATCGTCGCCGTTCACGCACCCCTCCGCAGGGTGGGCCTTACGGGCCCCGACATCATGATGATCGGCGTTCAGTCGGTGACACGTATGATCCAAGGCCCAACGCAAGATGGCACATCGCCCAGAGGAAGGTCGACAGGAGTCGAGCCCACCGTGATGGTCATGATAGAGACCGTCCGAGTGGAAGCAGGACCATCGTCTCTGGCCCCGAGCGCTTCAGTCGGGCCATCCGTTCAGCTGACATCCCTCCAAACTTCCGATTGGCGACGGGGATCAGCAAGTTCACAGGAGAATCCAAGCCAGAAACGTGGTTGGACGACTACCGACTGGCGGTCCAGATCGGTGGCGGAGATGACCAGGTCGCCATGAAACATATCCCCCTGATGCTCGACGGCTCGGCACGAGCGTGGCTGAATCAGTTGGCTCCATCAAGCATCTACAGCTGGGCAGATCTGTCCCGAGTGTTCATCAGGACCTTCGAGGGCACGTGCAAACGCCGTGCTGGTCTCGTGGAGCTCCAGCACCGCGTCCAGAAGCAGAATGAGCCCCTGCGCGATTTCATCCAGCGCTGGACGACCCTCTATCACACGGTGGAGAACGTCACTGAGCATCAAGCAGTCTGCACATTCAAGGCAGGCGTGCGGTACAGAGATCTGTACCTGAAGTTCGGTCGGACAGGCGACATCTCCATGAGCAAGATGATAGAGATAGCCACACGCTATGCAAATGGCGAAGAACAGGACCGCATACGTAGCGGCAAGCACAAGGCAGTCGCCGACGGAGATGGGAACAGCAATCGGAAGCAAAAGCAGAAAGCTCCGTCCACTCCACAGGCAGAGGCAGCTGCCGATACAAATGCCAAGTTCAAGGGCAAGGGGAAAGCTCGGTATACCCCCAAGAAGAAGCAGTTCGGGAACTCCATCCTGGATCAGCCATGTCCGATCCACACGAAACGGATGAAGAAGGCAACACCATATTCCAGAAGCACACCACTCGGCAATGTCGCCTCCTGATCCAAGGGTTCGGCGAAGGACAGCCGAGTGAAAAGGACAACGAGCAGGATGATGAGGACAAGGAGGATCCGTTCCCCCAAGTCCACGCAACATTAATGATTTTTGCTGACGTGGAAAGCAAGAGTCGACTGAAGCTAGTGAACAGGGAGGTGAACATGGCCACCCCGACCAACCCCACGTTCCTCAAATGGTCTTAGACTGCGATTACCTTTGATCAGTCAGATCATCCACCACACGTACCCACCTCGGGGAGGCAGGCTCTGGTAGTCGACCCGGTGGTGGAGGAGTCCGACTGCGCAAAGTCCTCATGGATAGCGGCAGCGGCTTGTACATCATGTACGCTGACACTCTCAAGGGGATGGGCATTCCGATGTCCAAACTTAGCGAGAGCAGCATGCAGTTCCACGGAGTCGTCCCAGGATGAAAGGCCAAGTCACTCGGTCAAATCACGTTGGACGTCGTTTTCGACTCCGACAAGAACTTCCGCAAGGAAAAGCTGACATTCGCGATGGTGGACTTCCAGAGTGCATACCATGCAATTCTGGGTCGTCCGGCATATGCACGTTTCATGGCCCGCCCATGTTACATGTACTTGAAGCTGAAGATGGCGGGTCCCAAAGGTGTGATCACCATCACAGGCAATCGGCAGCGGGCCAAAGAGTGTCTCCAGCAAGGGTCGCGGATTGTCGATCTGCAGATGGCTATCCTCGAGCTGGATGAGTACAAGAAGACGGCCGACCCCGCTGACTTGATGCGTTCGAAGAAGCCAGCTTCGGAGTCCGCATTCCAGTCGGCGGGCGACACGAAGAAAGTCAGCATCCACCCGAGGACGACACCGCCGCCCCGACGAACTGTTGGAAATATGCCCTAGAGGCAATAATAAATTAGTTATTATTATATTTCTTAGTTCATGATAATCGTTTATTATCCATGCTATAATTGTATTGATTGGAAACACAATACTTGTGTGGATACATAGACAACACACTGTCCCTAGTTAGCCTCTAGTTGACTAGCTCGTTGATCAAAGATGGTCAAGGTTTCCTCGCCATAGGCAAGTGTTGTTACTTGATAACGGGATCACATCATTAGGAGAATCATGTGATGGACTAGACCCAAAACTAATAGACGTAGCATGTTGATCGTGTCATTTTGTTGCTACTGTTTTCTGCGTGTCAAGTATTTGTTCCTATGACCATGAGATCATATAACTCACTGACACTGGAGGAATGCTTTGTGTGTATCAAATGTCGCAACGTAACTGGGAGACTATAAAGATGCTCTACAGGTATCTCCGAAGGTGTTCGTTGAGTTAGTATGGATCGAGACTGGGATTTGTCACTCCGTGTGACGGAGAGGTATCTCGGGGCCCACTCGGTAATACAACATCACACACAAGCCTTGCAAGCAATGTGACTTAGTGTAAGTTGCGGGATCTTGTATTACGGAACGAGTAAAGACACTTGCCGGTAAACGAGATTGAAATAGGTATGCGAATACTGACGATCGAATCTCGGGCAAGTAACATACCGAAGGACAAAGGGAATGACATACGGGATTATATGAATCCTTGGCACTGACGTTCAAACGATAAGATCTTCGTAGAATATGTGGGATCCAATATGGGCATCCAGGTCCCGCTATTGGATATTGACCGAGGAGTCACTCGGGTCATGTCTACATATTTCTCGAACCCACAGGGTCTGCAAACTTAAGGTTCGACGTTGTTTTATGCATATTTGAGTTATATGGTTGGTTACCGAATGTTGTTCGGAGTCCCAGATGAGATCACGGAAGTCACGAGGGTTTCCGGAATGGTCCGGAAACGAAGATTGATATATAGGATGACCTCATTTGATTACCAGAAGGTTTTCGGAGTTACCGGGAATGTACCGGGAATGACGAATGGGTTCCGGGTGTTCATCGGGGGGGGGGGGGCAGCCCACCCCGGGGAAGCCCATAGGCCTTGGGGGTGGCGCACCAGCCCTTGGTGGGCTGGTGGGACAGCCCAAGAAGGCCCTATGCGCCAAGGATAGAAAATCAAAGAGAAAAGAAAAAAAAGAGGTGGGAAAGGAGAGAAGGACTCCACTTTCCAATCCTAGTTGGACTAGGATTGGAGGAGGACTCCTCCTCCCTTGGTGGCGCAGCCCTTGGGGCTCCTTGAGCCTCAAGGCAAGCCTCCCCTCCCTCATCCTATATATATGGAGCAATTAGGGCTGATTTGAGACAACTTTTGCCACGGCAGCCCGACCACATACCTCCACGGTTTTCCCTCTAGATCGCGTTTCTACGGAGCTCGGGCGGAGCCCTGCTGAGATTAGATCACCACCAACCTCCAGAGCTGCCGGAGAACTCATCTGCCTCTCCATCTCTCTTGATGGATCAAGAAGGCCGAGATCACCGTCGAGCTGTACGTGTGCTGAACGCGGAGGTGCCGTCCGTTCGGTACTAGATCGAAGCGGATCGTGGGACGGATCGCGGGACGGTTCGTGGGATGGTTCCCGGGGCGGATCGAGGGACGTGAGGACGTTCCACTACATCAACCGCGTTTCTTAACGCTTCTGTTGTGCGATCTACAAGGGTACGTAGATCAGAAATCCCCTCTCATAGATGGACATCACCATGATAGGACTTCGTGCGCATAGGAAAATTGTTGTTTCCCATGCGACGTTCCCAACAGTGGTATGAGATCTAGGTTCATGCGTAGATGTCTTCTCGAGTAGAACACAAAAGTTTTTGTGGGCGGTGATGTGCGTTTTGCTGCCCTCCTTAGTCTTTTCTTATTTCCGCGACATTGTTGGATCGAAGCGGCTCGGACCGACATTACTCGTACGCTTACGAGAGACTGGTTTCATCGCTACGAGTAACTCCGTTGGAAGTAGGGGCACGTCTCGGAGGCATCTGATGTTTGTAGAGGGGTGAGATTAGCATAGAACAATGGTCTAAGAGTAATTACACTACCCATATGAAATGTAACAAACAAGTATCACACCACACATTTTATTCAATACCATCACAAAGATTCACACGGGGATACAAAAATTCGATAATCCTAAACATCGGCCTAAGCGTTTAACGATAAAGTAAATTTGGTGGTCTAGTCTAAGTGTCCTCCTCAGAAAAGCATGGTGATGGGTCCTTCGGTGGAGCTTTCTTCATAGTCCTCGTCATTACTGATCAAGGAGGCTACGTCGCCTTCGGTATGAAGGTTCTCGCCCATGTCCAGTTCCTCCTCTAGGTATGCAACTCGAGTCTTCAGCTTCTCGATCCTCTCCAGAAAGTCCTTCACCTCCAGTTCGTGCTCATAGTGGGCTTCCCGGTCTGCTTCTTCGAGTTCGAGTTCGCGGAGCGATAGTTGCTTGATCTTCCTGGCATCCTTGATCACACGATGCTCTAGAGTCCCGCTGTGCTTCTCCAAGGTCTGGGCATAAGACAGGAGAGCGTCCTTGATCTTGCTTGAGATGATTTCTCCGTCTTCTCTTCTCCGGGATACCGTGAATAGGTCTGGTGAAATAGGGCAGCCTTTGTACACTTCCTTGATACGTCCGAGTGCACAATGGACCGCCATGTCCCTTCCGAGAATCCAGTTGGGTGCGATGAACTTGAAATCCACCGGCTCAGTGCGCGGCTCGAATGTCCTTCCGGGAACGTGCACCTCGATCCTGTAGCGTGAATCCTCTGGGTAAGACGAAGTCGGCTTCCCTGTGATAGTCGGCAGAGCAATCCTCAAGTCCTTGGTGATCTATACCAGCTCCTTTCCGAAAGGCATAGTGGGGTCGGGCTGGCAAAATCCGTGAACTTAACGGGGATGAAGGTGGCCATCTAAAACATTGGAAAATCGGAGAGAAGTCAGAAATGATCAGAAGAGGAAATAGAGGATTTATAGACATAAGAAAAAATAGTTTTCTTCCTAAGGCTTTTCCATTCCTAGAGGTTACGTCCTACGGTCAGCGTGGGCTCCGATACCATTTCTGTAGCGACCTGACTCAAGACGAGTCAAGCCTCTGGTGTTTCCGTACCATCCCAAGATCATGCTGGTACACACTCAATACATTAATGTATATATTCAAGAGTTCAATCACACAGCTTTATTAATCGAAATCTCATAATGAGTACTTTATTATAATAAAGGATTACAATAAAGTGGCTGAAGGCCATCTCATGAGATATCTTACAAAGACTAGCGGAAGCATCAGGTAGACGAGTCCATCCGACTCCAGGGCATGTCGCTGAGCGTAGATCGTAGCCTCACTCCTGGTCGGAAAAGTACTCTACAACATGATACGTTGCAGCCGTGTAGGTCAGCATATGGAATATGCCGGCAAGTCATCAAAGAGAGGGAAAAAAATAATAATCAACTATCTCTACATGCATATTTGGTAGGTGGGGCTATAAGTTTTTGCATAAAGCCAATTTTATCCTACAACAAGAGGGGTTGGAAAGCAAAATATTACTACATTGTTTGTTGTTAACGAGATGATTCTGCCAACCAATACTCGTACCCGAGTTGTTGTTAACACCCACATCATTATTAAGTTGTGTCGAGAGTTCAGGGGAATTTCAATGCCTTCGGCTCAAGTTGTCCATGACCGTGGACACGACTAATCGATTAGGTTGGGCACTCTGCAGAGTTTTGCACACGTTCCCCACAAGATTTGATCGCCTCCGTGTATGTCCTCGCACTTCAGGGTGTTTGAAGACTGGATGATCAAAACATGGTCTTTCAACGGGTCCCTCTGAATCCCTGTCGGTGCCCATCCATTCCTACCGTTCTTCTACATCTGCTAGCACCGCCTGTCCAGAGTCGTCGCGTTGTCCAACCAAGCCAGAGCCCATAACGACTTGTGGCTGTGTAGGTAAGCCTTGGGTCTTGAAGCCTCCGTCCGTCTGTTTGAGCCTGGGTGAAGCTTTCCGCAAGATATCATGGCCGTCTCCAGCATCCCGGGTCATCCACTGGTTTCTCCAGGGAGCCGATCAACCATCCTTCACCCAGAGTTGCATTGCATCCGAGGTCTTGAAAATCTTGTCTTAACAGGTCTTGGTTATTCAATCAACCTCGCATCACTCGTGTTATGCACTCAACCGAAATCCCGTCTACTCAAGCATAGCAATATGAAATTTGTCGTCCCGGGGCCAAGTATCGGGGTTGTTGTGTGCCTACCACATGATACTACAACCTATACTAAAATTTCCAAATACCTAAGCAGCATGCAATTGGGCAAAGAAAGGTGAAACTACCATGCATCGAAAAAACATAGGAAATAGTATGATCAAAATGACTTGCCTTGATGATAGTTGTCTTGGTCGAGCGCTTCTAAGTAACAAGCTTCATACTCCGGGTGATCTACCGATACAAACAAAATACACACCATAAGCACTACAATCTAACAACAAGTAAAAATAACATCACAAGTAAAAATTTGCTATGGCCTAAGTGAAAGAATTCACTACACGTCACTAAGGAAGAAACTTGTTTCTGTTAAAAACCCAAGTAAAAATATTTAAATTTTTTTGAAACATCTACCACAGTAATATAAAATCACTAGGAAGCAGTATAAAAAAGAATCAACTCCAAATCATTTTTTAAACTCCTGGAATAAGCAAAAAAAGGTTTAAACTAAATCTGACCTAATTAAAATTTGAAAATTTCAAACATAGACAAATTATATGTTTTTAAACACTACAAAAAAATTGGGATCTACTGGAAAAATAATCAACCTCATTGTACTTCGGGATCAAAAGCTATGCTCAAAACAAAATTGAAACTTTTCTGTTTTTGGAACTAAACAGAAAAAGAAGACAGATTCTAACCGAATACGTGGCAGTCCCTGATTGGTTAAGGGGATGAGTGCTGCGGGAAAACTAACAACCGGCCGAAATCTAATAGAAACCGTTTCGGCTAAGTAATGTAAATAGAAAACCGAGCGGTTTTCTTAGCTAAACCGAAAGGGCAACTAGGATCTAATCTAGCGCGTACGTACACGATCCGACGGCTAACAGAGGGGTGGGGTGCTCACCGTGGGCTGCTCTACTCCGGCGAGGGCTTGATGGCGGCGGCGGCTCGCGTGTGGACGGGGGAAGGCGCTCCAGAGGGTCTCCGGCGGCGGAGAAAACTTCAGTCGATGCGGGAGAGGACGGCGGGCGCGTTGGTGGCGTCGGGGAGGTGCAGCATGGGGCGTCGGGCGAGCAGGGGAAGCTCGTGGCTTCGGGTGGTGGCCAACTCCGACGGTGCAGCAGGGGCGGCGGCGGCGGGGTGGAACGGGGCGTGGAGGGGTCGGGGGCCTCGGGCTTTATAGGGGAGAGAAGGGAGGCGCAGAGGGAAGGAGATCGGGAGGTCCGACGGACTGGGAAAGAATCGGGCCAGAGAAAAGGAAAGAAAGAGAGAAAAGGGAAGGAGGAAGAAGAAAGGTAGGGGCGACCGGCTCGGGGGGGGGGGGGTTTCAGCCAGTGGGCCCGGGCGGTCAGCGAGAGGGGGGGGGCGACTGGGGATCGGTCGGTCGGCTCAAAGGGATTTCGGTCCCGAGTCAGGCGGGATTCGGCCCACAGGGCCTATCTGGCGCCGGCGACGGTTTCCTTAAAAAAACGTTTCCTCTCTTTTTTCAGAAACAGAAACTAAAACAAATAAAAAGGCAACGAACGAAAATAATTAATATAGGGTATTATATACCAAAGAAATCAGAAAAATATCCTCTACGCGATTAACATTTTTCCAAGGCAAAAATAAAAACTTTTTAAAAAAATGTTTTTTTCAGAAAAAACCCCTAAATGCTTTATTTTCTTTTTGCAAATATTTTCGCGATAAAACCTTGGCTTTCTTGGCTCCAAATATTTCAGAGATGCCTCACATTTTTGGAGGGTCATTTTCCTCCGCTCTCTCTTGCGTGAAGAGATCGTTTCCCGGCATTTCTCGTGTGAAGAAAAATAGAAATGCAAAAGCAAAAGTCGAAAGAATTCAAATGCAACTTTATTTCAATCAATATGCATAGATGCTTAGCTACAATGTAAAACATTCCCAATTAGGAAAATTGGGATGCTACAAACCTACCCACCTTAAGATGAATCTCGCCCTCGAGATTCGGGTTGGTTAGAAAATAGGTGCGGGTGGTCTCGACGAAGATCCTCTTCTCGTTCCCAGGTGGCTTCTTCCTCGGTGTGGTGGCTCCACAACATCTTGCAGAACTTGATGATCTTGCTGTGGGTAACTCTGTTGGCAGTCTCGAGAATCCTGACGGGTTTCTCCTCATATGTCAGATCACTGTCAAGCTGTATGGCCTCTAGGGGCACTGTATCTCTCAACGGAACATCGGCCATCTCAGCGTGGCATTTCTTCAACTGGGAAACATGGAAGACATCATGAACTCCGGACAATCCTTCCGGCGGTTCTAGTTTATATGCAACTTCGCCTCTACGCTCAAGAATTTTGTAGGGGCAAATGAATCGGGGTGCTCACTTTCCTTTCACACCAAATCTCTTGATTCCTCGAAGTGGAGACACCCGAAGATATGCTCGGTCTCCCACTTCGTATGTTACTTCCTTGCATTTGCTGTCGGCATAACTTTTCTGCCTGGACTGAGCTATCTTGAGTCGGTCACGAATTAGCTTGACCTTCTCTTCAGAATCTCGGATAAGGTCGGGACCAAAAAGTTGTCGGTCTCCAACTCCATCCCACATCCATGGTGTTCTGCACCTCCTTCCATATAGAGCTTCGAAAGGGGCCATCTTTAGACTGGTTTGGTAGCTGTTGTTGTATGAGAACTCGACATAAGGTAAATTTTCATCCCAACTAGACCCATAGTCTAGTGCGCAAGCTCTCAACATGTCCTCCAGAATCTGATTGACTCTCTCGGTCTGTCCATCTATGTGTGGGTGAAAAGCTGTATTGAACTCCAATCTCGTTCCCAAGGTTTCATGCAGTTGGTGCCAAAATTTTGATGTGAACTGAGTCCCTCTATCTGACACAATGCTCTTCGGTACTCCGTGCAGACATACGATCCTGGTCATATATATCTTGGCCAGCTTGGCACTCGTGTAAGTAGTCTTCACAGGAATGAAGTGAGCTACCTTGGTCAAACGATCGACCACAACCCAAATAGAATCATAGCCAGAACGGGTCCTGGGTAATCCTGTGATGAAGTCCATACCAAGATTTTCCCATTTCCACTCGGGTATCGGCAAAGGTTGGAGCAAACCTGCTGGCTTCTGATGCTCGGCTTTTACTCGCTGACAAACATCGCATATTGCTACGAACTCGGCAATGTCTTTCTTCATTCCTGTCCACCAGAAACTTTCTTTCAGATCCAGATACATCTTGGTGTTGCCGGGGTGTATCGAGTACGGGGAATCATGGGCCTCCTGAAGTATCAACTTCCTGAGTTCGGGATCATTGGGCACATAAATGCGATCCTCAAACCATAAAGTTCCGTGTTCATCCTCACGAAAACCTTTAGCCTTCCCGTCTTTCATTTTCTGCTTAATCTCAGCTATCTCCTTGTCTGATTTCTATGCCTCGCGGATCTTTTCTGTCAAAGTGGACTGAATTTCTAGTGTGGCAACAAATCCTCTTGGAACTATTTCCAATTTGAGCTCTCGGAGGTCATCGGCTAACTCCTGGGGTAACCCTCCTGCTATGAGTGTGTTCACATAACTCTTGCGGCTCAACGCATTGGCTACAACATTTGCCTTGCCTGGGTGATAATGCAATATCATGTCATAGTCCTTGATCAACTCTAGCCATCACCTCTATCTGAGGTTCAACTCCTTCTGCGTGAAGATATATTTCAGGCCCTTGTGATTAGTGTAAACATCACAACTATTTCCGATCAGGAAATGTCTCGAGGTCTTGAGAGCGTGCACTACGGCTGCTAGTGCCAAATCATGTGTGGCATAATTCAACTCATGGGGTCTGAGCTGTCTGGATGCATAGGCTACAACTTTACCTTCATGCATGAGCACTCCTCCGAGTCCTTGACGAGAAGCGTCACAGTAAACCTGGAAATCCTTCCGAATGTTCGGCAATATCAGCACTGGGGCTGTAACCAGATGTTTCTTCAACTCTTGAAAACTGATTTCACATTCCTCAGTCCAAACATACTTGGATTCCTTCTTCAACAACTCTGTCATGGGCTTGGCGATCTTTGAGAAATTCTCAATGAACCTCCAGTAATATCCGGCAAGTCCGAAGAAACTGCGGATCTCCTTGACTGAAGTGGGTGCTACCCATTCGGTGACTTCTGCGACCTTGGCAGGGTCCACTGCTATTCCTTCTCCTGAGATGACATGTCCGAGGAATCCGACTTCCTTCAACCAAAACTCACATTTGCTAAACTTTTCATATAGCTTATGCTCTCGAAGTTTCTCCAGAACTAGACGGAGATGTTCCTTGTGTTCCTCTTCGTTCTTGGAGTCAGTATGTCATCGATGAACACCACGACAAACTTGTCCAAGTATTCCATAAATACCTTGTTCATCAGATTCATAAAATATGCCGGAGCGTTAGTCAGTCCAAATGACATGACCGTGTACTCATACAAGCCGTACCGAGTGGTGAAGGCTGTCTTGGGTATATCCTGTTCACGAATCTTCAACTGATGATACCCGGATCGAAGATCGATCTTTGAGAATATGCGGGCTCCAACTAACTGATCAAACAGATCATTGATCATCGGCAACGGGTACTTGTTCTTGATGGTCACCTCGTTCAATGCACGATAATCGACAACCATTCTCAAGGACTTATCCTTCTTCTCAACCAAGAGCACTGGGGCTCCCCAAGGCGAAGAACTTGGGCGAATATACCCTTTGTCCAACAACTCCTTAATTTGCTTCTTGATTTCTACCAAGTCATTTGCGGGCATCCGATAGGGTCTCGTGGATATCGGGGCTGTTCCGGGTAATAGCTCAATCAAGAACTTAATCTCTCTATCAGGTGGCGTGCCCGACAATTCCTCCGGAAATACATCTGGGTACTCTTGTACAATCGGTACTTCCTCCTGGACTACTCCCGTGAGAGAGTTTACTCGTTTACTCCGTGTCGGGCGCTGAGACACGTACTTAATCCGCTTCTGCTCGGGGGTGGTGAGCAAAATAGACTTAAGGGCACAATCAATATTCCCTTCATACTTGGCCAACCAATCCATGCCTAGGATTACATCCAATCCTTGGGACTCTAATACGATGAGGTCGGTGGGAAAATTGTGGTTCCTGATGTTGAGACTCAAAGCATCGCATCCTATCCCGGCTGTCATCATGCCTCCTGGGGAACTGACCTTAATAGGCTGGTTGAGGGTTCTAGTTGGCAAACTATACTTTTCCACAACTACCCTTGATATGAATGAATGCGTTGCACCAGAATAAAAAAGTACCAATACTGGACGTGAATTTAGAAAAAACATACCAACCACAGTATCGGGGTGGTCATAGACCTCGTCAACATCAATGTGATTCACCTGAGCTCGAGGAAAAGGATTGGGCTTCTTTGCTGTAGAGTTGCCATTGCCGTTTCCATTTCCTTGCTTGTTCTGGGGACATTCAGTGGCATAGTGTCCCGTCTTCTGACACTTGAAGCAGGTGATGTGATTCAGATCCTTTTGAGCTGGAGCTGAATGCTGCTGAGTGCCAGTACCGCCATTCTTGAAGTTGTTGTTATTGCGGTGGTTCCCATTTCCTCCATGGTTGTGGCCTCCATGGTTGTGCACTGGGTGGTTATGCTAAACATGTCCTCCAAACTTACCAGATCTAGTCCCGGTATTCCCTGAATAGGGGGTGTAGCAAGGCTTCTGCTGAGTGCCGGAGTTGAACTTTCCATTCCCATACTTCCGCTTACGGTTCTCCATCTGTTGGTGTTTCCCCGCCAAGATGAGGACCTTATCAACCAGCTCCTGGTAGTTGTTGAAGGTGGCTATAGTCAGCTGAATGCTCATCTCATCATTGAGTCCCTCCAAGAATTTTTCCTGCTTGGCCGCATCATCGGCCACATCTCCAGGCGCATAACGGGCGAGCATGCTGAATTCATCGACATACTGAGCCACAGAGCAATTCCCCTGGCGTAAGTTGCGAAACTCACGCTTCTTCAGAATCATTGCACCAGCTGAGACATGTGCAGTGCGTAAGGCTTGCTTGAACTTCTCCCAAGTGACTCCAGCAATGGGGTATGTGGTGGTGTAGTTCTCCCACCATGCAGCTGCAGGGCCTTCAAGTTGATGCGCGACAAAGCGCACCTTCTCAGCTTCAGTACAACCAGCAGTGATAAGTTCCCGCTCCATCTTGTGGAGCCAATCATCTGCCACAATGGGCTCAATGCTGCTGGAGAAAGTTGGAGGGTTCAACCTCATGAAACGGGTGAGATTGTCGGCCTGGGGTGGATGATGGTTGTTGTTATTGTTCTGGTTCTGGATGATCAGCTGCATCAGGGTGTTCTGTTGCTGAATCAACTGGGTGAGTTCTGGCAGAAAGTTGGAAGTAGGGGCACGTCTCGGAGGCATCTGATGTTTGTAGAGGGGTGAGATTAGCATAGAACAATGGTCTAAGAGTAATTACACTACCCATATGAAATGTAACAAACAAGTATCACACCACACATTTTATTCAATACCATCACAAAGGTTCACACGGGGATACAAAAATTCAATAATCCTAAACATCGGCCTAAGCATTTAACGATAAAGTAAATTTGGTGGTCAGGTCTAAGTGTCCTCCTCAGAAAAGCATGGTGATGGGTCCTTCGGTGGAGCTTTCTTCATAGTCCTCGTCATTACTGATCAACGAGGCTACGTCGCCTTCGGGATGAAGGTTCTCGCCCATGTCCAGTTCCTCCTCTAGGTATACAACTCGAGTCTTCAGCTTCTCGATCCTCTCCAGAAAGTCCTTCACCTCCAGTTCGTGCTCATAGTGGGCTTCCCGGGCTGCTTCTTTGAGTTCGAGTTCGCGGAGCGACAGTTGCTTGATCTTCCTGGCATCCTTGATCACACGATGCTCTAGAGTCCCGCTGTGCTTCTCCAAAGTCTGGGCATAAGACAGGAGAGCGTCCTTGGTCTTGCTTGAGATGATTTCTCCGTCTTCTCTTCTCCGGGATACCGTGAATAGGTCTGGTGAAATAGGGCAGCCTTTGTACACTTCCTTGATACGTCCGAGTGCACAATGGACCGCCATGTCCCTTCCGAGAATCCAATTGGGTGCGATGAACTTGAAATCCACCGGCTCAGTGCGCGGCTCGAATGTCCTTCCGGGAACGTGCACCTCGATCCTGTAGCGTGAATCCTCCGGGTAAGACGAAGTCGGCTTCCCTGTGATAGTCGGCAGAGCAATCCTCAAGTCCTTGGTGATCTATACCAGCTCCTTTCCAAAAGGCATAGTGGCGTCGGGCTGGGAAAACTCCGTGAACTTAACGGGGATGAAGGTGGCCATCTAAAACATTGGAAAATCAGAGAGAAGTCAGAAATGATCAGAAGAGGAAATAGAGTATTTATAGACATAAGAAAAAATAGTTTTCTTCCTAAGGTTTTCCATTCCTAGAGGTTACGTCCTACGGTCAGCGTGTGCTCCGATACCATTTCTGTAGCGACCCGACTCAAGACGAGTCAAGCCTCTCGTGTTTCCGTACCATCCCAAGATCATGCTGGTACACACTCAATACATTAATGTATATATTCAAGAGTTCAATCACACAGCTTTATTAATCGAAATCTCATAATGAGTACTTTATTACAATAAAGGATTACAATAAAGTGGCTGAAGGCCATCTCATGAGATATCTAACAAAGACTAGCGGAAGCATCAGGTAGACGAGTCCATCCGACTCCAGGGCATGTCGCTGAGCGTAGATCGTAGCCTCACTCCTGGTCGGAAAAGTACTCTACAACATGATACGTTGCAGCCGTGTAGGTCAGCATATGGAATATGCCGGCAAGTCATCAAAGAGAGGGAAAAATAATAATAATCAACTATCTCTACATGCATATTTGGCAGGTGGGGCTATAAGTTTTTGCATAAAGCCAATTTTATCCTACAACAAGAGGGGCTGGAAAGAAAAATATTACTACATTGTTTGTTGTTAACGAGATGATTCCGCCAACCAATACTCGTACCCGAGTTGTTGTTAACACCCACATCATTATTAAGTTGTGTCGAGAGTTCAGGGGAATTTCAATGCCTTCGGCTCAAGTTGTCCAAGACCGTGGACACGACTAATCGATTAGGTTGGGCACTCTGCAGAGTTTTGCACACGTTCCCCACAAGATTTGATCGCCTCCGTGTATGTCATCGCACTTCAGGGTGTTTGAAGACCGGATGATCAAAACATGGTCTTTCAACGGGTCCCTCTGAATCCCTGTCGGTGCCCATCCATTCCTACCGTTCTTCTACATCTGCTAGCACCGCCTGTCCAGAGTCGCCGCGTTGTCCAACCAAGCCAGAACCCATAACGACTTGTGGCTGTGCTTGTAAGCCTTGGGTCTTGAAGCCTCCGTCCGTCTCTTTGAGCTTGGGTGAAGCTTTCCGCAAGATGTCATGGCGGTCTCCAGCATCCCGGGTCATCCACTGGTTTCTCCAGGGAGCCGATCAACCATCCTTCACCCAGAGTTGCATTGCATCCGAGGTCTTGAAAATCTTGTCTTAACAGGTCTTGGTTGTTCAATCAACCTCGCATCACTCATGTTATGCACTCAACCGAAATCCCGTCTACTCAAGCATAGCAATATGAAATTTTTTGTCCCGGGGCCAAGTATCGGGGTTGTTGTGTGCCTACCACATGATACTACAACCTATACTAAAATTTCCAAGTACCTAAGCAGCATGCAATTGGGCAAAGAAAGGTGAAACTACCATGCATCGAAAAAACATAGGAAATAGTATGATCAGAATGACTTGCCTTGATGATAGTTGTCTTGGTCGAGCGCTTCTAAGTAACAAGCTTCATACTCCGGGTGATCTACCGATACAAACAAAATACACACCATAAGCACTACAATCAAACAACAAGTAAAAATAACATCACAAGTAAAAATTTGCTATGGCCTAAGTGAAAGAATTCACTACACGTCACTAAGGAAGAAACTTGTTTCTGTTAAAAACCCAAGTAAAAATATATTTTTTTTTGAAACATCTACCACAGTAATATAAAATCACTAGGAAGTAGTATCAAAAAGAATCAACTCAAAATCATTTTTAAACTCCTGGAATAAGCAAAACAAGGTTTAAACTAAATCTGACCTAATTAAAATTTGAAAATTTCAAACATAGACAAATTATATGTTTTTAAACACTACAAAAAAATTGGGATCTACTGGAAAAATAATCAACCTCATTGTACTTCGGGATCAAAAGCTATGCTCAAAACAAAATTGAAACTTTTCTGTTTTCGGAACTAAACAGAAAAAGAAAACAGATTCTAACCGAATACGTGGCAGTCCCTGATTGGTTAAGGGGGGTGAGTGCTGCGGGAAAACTAACAACCGGCCGAAATCTAATAGAAACCGCTTCGGCTAAGTAATGTAAATAGAAAACCGAGCGGTTTTCTTAGCTAAACCGAAAGGGTAACTAGGATCTAATCTAGCGCGTACGTACACGATCCAACGGCTAACAGAGGGGTGGGGTGCTCACCGTGGGCTGCTCTACTCCGGCGAGGGCTTGATGGCGGCAGCGGCTCGCGTGTGGACGGGGGAAGGTGCTACAGAGGGTCTCCGGCGGCGGAGAAAACTTTAGTCGATGCGGGAGAGGACGGCGGGCGCGTTGGTGGCGTCGGGGAGGTGCGGCGTGGGGTGTCGGGCGAGCAGGGGAAGCTCGTGGCTTCGGCTGGTGGCCAACTCCGGCGGTGCAGCAGGGGCGGCGGGGCGGAGCTTAGGCGGGGCGGCGGCGGAGTGGAACGGGGCGTGGAGGGGTCGGGGGCCTCGGGCTTTATAGGGGAGAGGAGGGAGGCGTAGAGGGAAGGATATCGGGAGGTCCAGCGAACTGGGAAAGAATCGGGCTAGAGAAAAGGAAAGAAAGAGAGAAAAGGGCAGGAGGAAGAAGAAAGGTAGGGGCGACCGGCTCGGGGGGGGGGGGGGGGGGTTCGGCCAGTGGGCCCGGGCGGTCAGCGAGAGGGGGGGGGGGGGGCGACTGGGGATCGGTCGGCCGGCTCGAAGGGATTTCGGTCCCGGGTCAGGCGGGATTCGGCCCACACGGCCTATCTGGCGCCGGCGGCGGTTTCCTTTAAAAAAAACGTTTCCCGTTTTAGTTTTTTTTTCAGAAACGGAAACTAAAACAAATAAAAAGGCAACGAACAAAAATAATTAATATAGGGTATTATATACCAAAAAAATCAGAAAAATATCCTCTACGCGATTAACATTTTTCCAAGGCAAAAATAAAAACTATTTTAAAAAAAGTTTTTTTCAGAAAAAACCCCTAAATGCTTTATTTTCTTTTTGCAAATATTTTCGTGATAAAACCTTGGCTTTCTTGGCTCCAAATATTTCAGAGATGCCTCACATTTTTGGAGGGTCATTTTCCTCCGCTCTCTCTTGCGTGCAAGAGATCGTTTCCCGGCATTTCTCGTGTGAAGAAAAATAGAAATGCAAAAGCAAAAGTCGAAAGAATTCAAATGCAACTTTATTTCAATCAATATGCATAGATGCTGAGCTACAATATAAAACAATTCCAATTAGGAAAATTGGGATGTTACACTGCCACCAAGTTGTGAGAGCTTCGTGATGAACTATAACATATCAAGGATAGATACAATGATCCTTGAGCAATTCGCGATGTTTGACACTGCGAAAGTAGAAATCAAGGAGCATCAATAGTTGATGGTTAGTAAAACCACTAAGTTTCAAGAGAGGCAAGGGCTAGAAGGGATACTTCGTGAAACGGCAAAACAATTGCTCCACTAATGAAGAGACCCAAGATTAAACCCAAACCCGAGAGTAAGTGCTTCTGTAATGAGGGGAACAGTCACTGAGGCGGAGCAACTCTAGATACTTGGTAGATAAGAAGGCTGGCAAAAGTCGAAAGAAGTATATTTGATATACATGATGTTGATGTGTACTTTACTAGTACTCCTAGTAGCACGAGGGTATTGGATACCGGTTCGGTTGCTAAGGGATTAGTAACACGAAATGAAAGCTACGACATAAACGGAGACTAGCTAAAGGCGAGGTGACGATACGTGTTAGAAGTGTTTCCAAGGTTGATATGATCAAACGTCGCACACTCCCTCTACCATCGGGATTGGTGTTAAACCTAAATAATTGTTATTTGGTGCTTGCGTTAAGCATGAACATGATTGGATCGTGTTTATTGCAATACGATTATTCATTTAAAGAGATTAATGGTTACTCTATTTGCTTGAATAATCACCTTCTATGGTTTATTGAATCTAGATTGTAGTGTTACACATGTTCATGATATTGGTGCCAAAAGATATGAGGTAATGATGATAGTACCACTTACTTGTGGCACTGCCGCTTGAGTCATGTTGGTATAAATTGCATGAAGAGGCTCCATGCTGATGGATCTTTATACTCACTTGATTTTGAATCACTAGTGACATGCAAATCACACCACATGAGCAAGGCCTTGTTTTCATTGAGATGAAACAAGATAGTAACTTGTTGGTAGTGATACATTTTGATGTATGCAGTCCAATGGGTATTGAGGCACGCAGTGGATGTCATTATGTTCTTACTTCAATGACGATTTGAGTAGATACAAGAGTATTTACTTAATGAATCACAAGTCTGAAATATTGAAAAGTTCAATTCTGTTTCGGAGTGAAGTTCGTCGTAACAAGAGGATAAACTGCCTACGATATGATCATAGAAATGAATATCCGAGTTACGAGTTTTGGTACGCAGTTAAGACAATGTGGAAATTGTTTCGCAGTTCATGCCACCTGGAACATCATAGTGTGATGATGTGTCTGAACGTCATAGCCACGCACTATTTGGTATGGTGCATGCTATGATGTCTCTTATCGAATTACCACTATCGTTTATGGGTTATGCATTAGAGACAACCGCATTCACTTTAAATAGGGCACCGCGTATTTCCGTTGAGATGACACGGTATAGAATGAGGTTTAGAGAAATCTAAACTGTCGTTTCTTGAAAGTTTGGGGCTTCGACACTTATGTGAAAAAGTTTCAGTCTGATAAGCTCGAACCCAAAGCGGATAAATGCATCTTCATAGATATCCAAAACAGTTGGGTACATCTCCTATCTCAGGTCCGAAAGCAAAGTGTTTGTTTCTAGAAATGGATCCTTTCTCGAGGAAAGTTTTCTCTCGAAAGAATTGAGTGGGAGGGTGGTAGAACTTGATAAGTTTATTGAACCATCACTTCAACCAGTGTGTAGCAGGGCGCGGGAAGTTGTTCCTGTGGCGCCTACACCAATTGAAGTGAAAGCTGATGATGGTGATCATTAGAGCTTCGAATCAAGTTACTACAAACCTCGTAGGTCGACAAGGTCGCATACTACTACAGAGTTGTACGGTAACCCTGTCTTGGAGGTCATGTTGTTGGACAACAATGAACCTACGAGTTATGGAGAAGTAATGGTGGGCCCGGATTCCGACAAATGGCTGGAGGCCATGAAATCCGAGAGAGGATCCATGTATGAAAACAAAGTGTAGACTTTGGAAGAACTACTTGATGGTCATAGGACTATTAAGTAAAGATGGATCTTTAAAAGGAAGACAGACGATGATGGTGATAAGTCACTATTAAGAAAAGCTCGAATTGTCGCAAAGATGTTTCCGACAAGATCAAACAGTTGACTATGATGAGACTTTCTTACTCGTAGCGATGCTAAAAGTCTGTTAGAATTATGTTAGTAGTTGTTGCATTATTTATGAAATATTGCACATAGGATGTCAAAACATTGTTTCCTTGACAGTTTCCTTGAGCAAACATTGTATGTGATACAACCAGGAGGTTTTGTCGATCCTAAAGATACTAGCAAGTATGCAAGCTCCAGCGATCCTCCAATGGACTGGTGCAAGCATCTCGGAGTTGGAATATACACTTTGATGAGATGATCAAAGATTTTGGGTTTGTACAAGGTTTATGAGAAACTTGTATTTCCAAAGAAGTGAGTGGGAGCACTATAGAATTTCTAATAAGTATATGTGGTTGACATATTGTGGATCAGAAGTAATGTAGAATTTCTGTAAAGCATACAAGGTTGTTTGAAAGGAGTTTTCAAAGGAATACATGGATTGCGCTACTTGAACGTTGAGCATCAAAGATCTATGGAGATAGATCGAAAGCGCGTAATAGAAGTTTGAACAAGATGCATGCCTTGACAAGTTTTTGAAGGAGTTCAAAATAGATCAGCAAAGAAAGAGTTCTTGGTTGCGTTGTGAGGTGTGAATTTGAGTAAGACTCAAAACCCGACCCCGGCAGAATAAAGAGAATAGACGAAAGTCGTCTTCTATGCCTTGGCCGTAGAATTTGAAGTATGCCATGCTGGGTACCGCACCTGATGAGTGCCTTGACTCAAAGTCTGTTGAGAGGTACAAAGAGTGATCCATGATTGAATCACTAGCAGCGGTCAAAATTTATCCTTAGTAACAGATGGACTAAGGAATTTTTCTCGATTATAGAGGTGGTTAAAGAGTTCATCGTAAAGGGTTACGTCGATGCAAGCTTTGACACTAATCAGAATAACTATGAGTAGTGAAACGGATTCGTATAGTAGAGTAGATATTTGGAGTATTTCCGAATAGCACATAGTAGTAGCATCTATAAGATGACATAAAGATTTGGAAAGAACACACGGATCTGAAAGTTTCAGAACCGTTGACTAAAACCTCTCTCACGAGCAAAACGTGATCAGACCCCATAACTATATGGGTGTTGGATTCGTTGGAATCACATGGTGATGTGAACTAGATTATTGACTCTAGTGCAAGTGGGAGACTGTTGGAAATATTCCCTAGAGGCAATAATAAATTAGTTATTATTATATTTCTTAGTTCATGATAATCGTTTATTATCCATGCTATAATTGTATTGATTGGAAACACAATACTTGTGTGGATACATAGACAAACACTATCCCTAGTAAGCCTCTAGTTGACTAGCTCGTTGATCAAAGATGGTCAAGGTTTCCTGGCCATAGGCAAGTGTTGTTACTTGATAATGGGATCACATCCTTAGGAGAATCATGTGATGGACTAGACCCAAAACTAATAGACGTAGCATTTTGATTGTGTCATTTTGTTGCTACTGTTTTCTGCGTGTCAAGTATTTGTTCCTATGACCATGAGATCATATAACTCACTGACACCGGAGGAATGCTTTGTGTGTATCAAACGTCGCAACGTAACTGGCTGACTATAAAGATGCTCTACAGGTATCTCCGAAGGTGTTCGTTGAGTTAGTATGGATCGAGACTGGGATTTGTCACTCCGTGTGACGGAGAGGTATCTCGGGGCCCACTCGGTAATACAACATCACACACAAGCCTTGCAAGCAATGTGACTTAGTGTAAGTTGCGGGATCTTGTATTACGGAACAAGTAAAGAGACTTGCCGGTAAACGAGATTGAAATAGGTATGTGAATACTGACGATCGAATCTCGGGCAAGTAACATACCGAAGGACAAAGGGAATGACATACGGGATTATATGAATCCTTGGCACTGAGGTTCAAACGATAAGATCTTCGTAGAATATGTGGGATCCAATATGGGCATCCAGGTCCCGCTATTGGATATTGACCGAGGAGTCACTCGGGTCATGTCTACATAGTTCTCGAACCCGCAGGGTCTGCACACTTAAGGTTCAATGTTGTTTTATGCATATTTGAGTTATATGGTTGGTTACCGAATGTTGTTTGGAGTCCCGGATGAGATCACAGACGTCACGATGGTTTCCGGAATGGTCCAGAAACGAAGATTGATATATAGGATGACCTCATTTGATTAGCGGAAGGTTTTCGGAGTTACCGGGAATGACGAATGGGTTCCGGGTGTTCACCGGGGGGGGGGGGCAGCCCACCCCGGGGATGCCCATAGGCCTTGGGGGTGGCACACCAGCCCTTGGTGGGCTGGTGGGGCAGCCCAAGAAGGCCCTATGCGCCAAGGATAGAAAATCAAAGAGAAAAGAAAAAAAAGAGGTGGGAAAGGAGAGAAGGACTCCACTTTCCAATCCTAGTTGGACTAGGATTGGAGGAGGACTCCTCCTCCCTTGGTGGCGCAGCCCTTGGGGCTCCTTGAGCCTCAAGGCAAACCTCCCCTCCCTCCTCCTATATATATGGGGCAATTAGGGCTGATTTGAGACAACTTTTGCCACGACAACCCGACCACATACCTCCACGGTTTTTCCTCTAGATCGCGTTTCTGCAGAGCTCGGGCGGAGCCCTGCTGAGATTAGATCACCACCAACCTTTGGAGCGCCGTCACGCTGCCGGAGAACTCATCTACCTCTCCGTCTCTCTTGCTGGATCAAGAAGGCCGAGATCATCGTCGAGCTGTACGTGTGCTGAACGCGGAGGTGCCTTCCGTTCGACACTAGATCGAAGCGGATCGTGGGACGGATCGCGGGACGGTTCGTGGGACGGTTCGCGGGGCGGATCGAGGGATGTGAGGACGTTCCACTACATCAACCGCGTTTCTTAACGCTTCTGTTGTGCGATCTACAAGGGTACATAGATCAGAAATCCCCTCTCGTAGATGGACATCACCATGATAGGACTTCGTGCGCGTAGGAAATTTTTTGTTTCCCATGCGACGTTCTCCAACACGAACATCTCCACCATCCTTGATCCAAAATAGGAAGCCGAGCTCATCCAATTCCTCCATGAGAACTGGGACATTTTCGCATGGAAGCCCACTGACATGCCAGGTGTACCCAGGGAGTTGGCTGAGCACCGACTGCATGTGGATCCTACCGCTCGTCCCGTCCGAGAACGCCTGCGTCGGTCCGCCGCGCACAAAAGGAAGGCAATCGGAGAGGAGGTGGCTAAACTTTTGGCAGCCAACTTCATTCGCGAGGTACACCACTCCGAGTGGCTCGCCAATGTTGTCATGGTGCCCAAGAAGGACAAGTCCCTCCGTATGTGCATCGACTTCAAGCATCTCAATAAGGTCTGCCCGAAAGATCATTTCCCGCTCCCCCACATTGATCAAATTGTCGATTCGACTCCGGGTTGCGAGCGTTTATCATTCCTTGATGCCTATTCGGGCTATCATCAGATCCGTTTGTATGGTCCCGATGAAATAAAAACAGCCTTCATCACCCCATTCGGGTGTTTCTGCTACATCACTATGCCATTTGGTTTAAAGAATGCAGGAGCAACTTTTATGCGCGTGATCCAGAAATGCCTCCTTGACCAGATCGGTCGAAATGTGGAGGCATATATGGACGATATTGTAGTCAAGTCACGCAAAGGTTCCGACCTGCTGACTGACTTGGCAGAAACATTCGCCAACCTTCATAGGTACGATATCAAGCTCAACCCTGCCAAGTGTTCATTCGTTGTTCCCAGCGGAAAGTCACTCGGTTTCTTCGTTTCCGAACAAGGAATCGATGTTAACCCCGAAAAGATCGGGACCATCGTCCGAATGGAGCGGCCGGTCAGAATTCATGATGTTCAAAGGCTCACAGGTTGCCTAGCGGCTTTGAGTAGGTTTATCGCTCGACTCGGCGAGAAGGTGTTACCTCTGTACCGACTCATGAAGAAATCAGATACTTTCGAGTGGACAGACGAAGCCCAGATTGCATTCGACGACCTCAAAGCCCTGCTTTCCACCCAGCCGGTTCTTACTGCCCCGCTCAGTAAAGAACCCCTTCTTCTGTACATCGCGGCTACAAATCAAGTCGTCAGGACTGTTCTCACAGTCGAACGTGAAGAAGAAGGCAAAGCGTACAAGGTTCAGCGGCCAGTATATTATGTCTCTGGAGTCCTGACTCCTTCCAAGTAGAGGTATCCCCATTATCAAAAGCTTATTTATGGGATCTACATGACTGCAAAGATGGTGGTTCACTATTTCCAAGACCACTCGGTGTCTGTCGTTTCTGATGCTCCGTTGTCGGAAATCCTCCACAATCGAGATGCATCAGGCCGAGTGGCGAAGTGGGCTATGGAGATATTATACTGCGACATCAAGTTTGAAGCCAAGAAGGCTATAAAGTCTCAAGCTCTGGCTGACTTCATAGCAGAATGGGTAGAACAACAGCAACCGACTCACATCTACTCGGCTCATTGGACTATGTTCTTCGATGGGTCCAAGATGTTGAATGGCTCCGGCGCTGGCGTAGTGATCATATCGCCGAAAGGTGATAAGCTTAAGTACGTGTTGCAGATACATTTCGATTCTTCAAACAATGAGGCAGAGTACGAAGCTCTCTTTACGGATTGCGCATGGCCATCACACTCGGCGTCCGTCGCCTGATGGTCTATGGCTATTCAGATTTGGTGGTTAACCAAGTGATGAAGGAGTGGGATGTCAGGAACCCCGCCATGACTGCGTACTGCAACGCAGTAAGGAAGCTCGAGAAGAAGTTTGAAGGTTTGGAACTTCACCATGTTCCACGACTGAAGAACCAAGCAGCTGATGAGTTGGCAAAGCTCGGATCCACTCGGAGACCAGTCCCGAGTGATGTCTGCCTCGAGCACCTACATCTCCCTTCGGTGAAAGAAGATCCTTTTACAAAGGAACTGGTACAACCGAAGAGTTCAACAGACCCGACTGAAGTCGAGGTCCCCGCTGTGGTTGATTTGATCATGGAGATTCTTGCTATCATCCCCGATTGGATTGTGTCGTTCATTGCATACATCCCGAGGCAAGAATTACCAGAGGACGAAGTCCAAGCGAGGCAGATCATCCGCAGGTCGAAGTCCTTCACCGTCATTGATGTCCAGTTGTACAAGGAAAGTGTTTCAGGAGTCCTACAGCGATGCATCTCCCCTGAGGAGGCACAGTTAATCCTGGAAGAGATTCACTCGGGAACTTGCGGCCATCATGCCTCCTCAAGAGCAATCGTCGCCAAAGCATTCAGAGCTGGCTTCTTCTGGTTGGAGGCGAATGAAATGGCAAAGGATATGGTCGACCGATGCGAAGGTTGTCAGTTCTATTCGAACAAGTCTCACAAGCCAACGTTTGCGCTGAAGACAATCCCTCTTGTTTGGCCGTTCGCAGTGTGGGGATTAGATACAGTCGGTCCATTCAGAACTGGCCAAGGGGGATTCACTCATCTGTTGGTGGCAATCGAGAACTTCACCAAGTGGATTGAAGCCAAGCCCATCAAGAAGCTCGATGCCCTTACGGCCATCAAATTTGGCACAGACATCATCTCCAGATTCGGAGTCCCGCATAGCATAATCACTAACAATGGCACTAACTTTGACTCGGACAGATTCAAAGGTTTTTGCACAGGCCAAGGTATCCGAGTGGATTTTGCATCTGTGGCGCACCCTCAAACCAACGGGCAAGCAGAGCGGGCGAACGGACTTATTCTTTAAGGGTTGAAGCCTCGACTCCTGCGAGAAGTTGGACATGCCACCGGCGCATGGGTCACCAAGCTGCCTTCGGTGTTGTGGGGCCTCCGCACAACTCCGAATAGATCTACAGGGCGATCCCCGTTCTTGCTCGTTTATGGAGCAGAGGCAGTCCTTCCGAGTGACTTGCTTCACAACTCTCCACGAGTCGAACTCTTCTCCGAAGCCGAAGCGGAGCAGGCCAGGCAAGACGGAGTGGATCTACTAGAAGAAGAGCGCGAGATGGCACTGGCTCGCTCAACAATTTATCAACAAGATTTACGGCGCTTTCACGCACGGCATGTCAGGAGTAGCACATTCCAAGCAGGTGACCTGGTGCTCCGAGTGGACCAGTAGAGGCCTCACAAGTTGGCTCCCGTCTGGGAAGGACCCTTCATCATCTCTAAGGTGCTGAACAACGGAGCATATCGACTCTACAACCTCGACAGAGAAATGGACGAGCCGCGAGCATGGAACAGAGATCTCCTGAAGCGCTTCTACACGTGACCGCCGACGGAGGCAATGTAAAGAACAAGTATCATTGAAGTAATACAAAGCAGACTAATTTTTTGCAGGTCCAAAATTCTTCCGTGTTTGCAAACTCCGGTCTAAAAAAAATCTCTCCGAGTGTGCGCTAACAGCCGTACTCGGGGACTTAGCTGCGATCCAGAATCGCTTAAGTAAAAATTCTCTCCGAGTGTGCGCTAACAGCCGCACTCGGGGACTTAGCTGCGACCCAGAGTCGCCTAAGTAAAAATTCTCTCCGAGTGTGCGCTAACAGCCGCACTCAGGGACTTAGCTGCGACCCAGAGTCGCCTAAGTAAAAATTCTCGCCGAGTGTGCCCTAACAGCCGCACTCGGGGACTTAGCTGCGACCCAGAGTCGCCTAAGTAAAAAACCCTCTCCGAGTGTGCACGAGATGCCGCACTCAGGGACTTAGCTGCGATCCAGAATCGCCTAAGTGAAAAGCTTCCTTCGAGTGTATCCTCGAGATCCACTCGGAGGCTTAGTAGACCCTCATTGAGGATCATGTGGATGTGAAGACAACTGACAACTACATGAGTATCAACTCACTTCGAGTGCGCATGAGATGCCGCACTCGGGGACTTAGCTGCGATCCAGAATCGCCTAAGTAAAAAGCTTCCTTCGAGTGTATCCTCGAGATCCACTCGGAGGCGTAGCAGACCCTCATTGAGGTTCATGTGGATGTGAAGACAACTCACAATTACATGCTCCGCATGTTTGCCATTGGCTTCACCAAGAAACGCCAAACAAAAACCACGAGCCAAAATTGTGTCACAAAATAAACTTGGCGAAAGAACAGCAAAATATTCGATTTGAATTCAAAGTTGGATCTACGGAGTGGATCTACTAGAAGAAGAGCGCGAGATGGCACTGGCTCGCTCAACAATTTATCAACAAGATTTACGGCGCTTTCACGCGCGGCATGTCAGGAGTCGCACATTCCAAGCAGGTGACCTGGTGCTCCGAGTGGACCAGTAGAGGCCTCACAAGTTGGCTCCCGCCTGGGAAGGAGCCGTCATCATCTCTAAGGTGCTAAACAATGGAGCATATCGACTCTACAACCTCGACAGAGAAATGCACGAGCCGCGAGCATGGAAAGGAGATCTCCTGAAGCGCTTCTACACGTGACCGCCGACGAAGGCAATGTAAAGAACAAGTATCATTGAAGTAATACAAAGCAGACTGATTTTTTGCAGGTCCAAAATTCTTCCGTGTTTGCAGACTCCGGCCTAAAAAAAATCTCTCCGAGTGTGCGCTAACAGCCGCACTCGGGGACTTAGCTGCGATCCAGAATCGCCTAAGTAAAAATTCTCTCCGAGTGTGCGCTAACAGCCGCACTCGGGGACTTAGCTGCGACCTAGAGTCTCCTAAGTAAAAATTCTCTCCAAGTGTGCGCTAACAGCCGCACTCGGGGACTTAGCTGCGACCCAGAGTCGCCTAAGTAAAAATTCTCTCCGAGTGTGCGCTAACAGCCGCACTCGGGGACTTAGCTGCGACCCAGAGTCGCCTAAGTAAAAAACCCTCTCCGAGTGTGCACGAGATGCCGCACTCAGGGACTTAGCTGCGATCCAGAATCGCCTAAGTGAAAAGCTTCCTTCGAGTGTATCCTCGAGATCCACTCGGAGGCTTAGCAGACCCTCATTGAGGCTCATGTGGATGTGAAGACAACTGACAACTACATGAGTATCAATTCACTTCGAGTGCGCACGAGATGCCGCACTCGGGGACTTAGCTGCGATCCAGAATCGCCTAAGTAAAAAAGCTTCCTTCGAGTGTATCCTCGAGATCCACTCGGAGGTGTAGCAGACCCTCATTGAGGTTCATGTGGATGTGAAGACAACTCACAATTACATGCTCCGCATGTTTGCCATTGGCTTTACCAAGAAACGCCAAACAAAAACCACGAGCCAAAATTGTGTCAGAAAATAAACTTGGCGAAAGAACAGCAAAATATTCGATTCGAATTCAAAGTTGGATCTACGATAGTCGGCTCGGTGTGGATCAAGCTTACCCACACCGAACCACGAATGGGACGGCCAACAGCAGTGGCCCAAGTTTCATACACATACCACTCGGCAAACCGAGGTAATGTTTTTCAAGCGTCATCAGGACTGGCACCGGGACTGGCAGGCTCCACAAAGGTCTCAAGATCAATCCCGTCCGTGATACGAGTGGCTGTCTCGAGGAAGGTCTCCATGAAATCTTCGAATCGAATCTTCTTGGTGTTGGCGACCTGCAACGCCTTCAGCTTTTCTTCACGAGCTTCCTTGCAGTGCACTCGGACCAGCGATAGCGCCACGTCCGCACCACAACGAGCGGCAGACTTCTTCCATGCCTGCACTCTGTTCGGGATGTCCTCTAGCCGAGTCATCAACCCTTTTATTTCCTGCCGGGAATCGTCTTCGGGCCACAGCTCCTTGTCGATCCGGCCGATGACTTCTCTCAGACGGCCGATGAAAGGTCCCACTCTACCAAGGAGAATATGTGCTCGGAGCATGTCCCGATTGGCTTCGTCGCCGAGTGGAATGTTCGGAACGACCGACCGTTCAACGTCGGCCGCTTCAGCCTCAGCGTCTAGACAAAAATCTGCAAAGAAAAGAAGAGCAGAATGAATTACAAAGTCAAGAAGCACTCGGCAAGAAGCTTACCACCGAGCAGTGCAATCATCTTCCTTGCCCAGTCGTTCACATACTTCTCCTGCGAAATGCATCGACGGTTCATCACCTTCATTTGACCCATCAGTTCACTTCTTTGCTTGCCCATTTTCTCAATTTCGGCCACCAATGCCTTGTTGGTCTCCCGGGACTCCTCCAAAGACTTTTCTCGGTCGGCAAGAGCCCCCTTCACACCAACCAAGTCATTTACAGCTGCCTACAATTCCGCAGCAAGCTGAACCTTTTCAGCCTTCAGAGTATTGTACCCGGATCCCATTTCGCAAGTCTTCTACCAAATCAGCACAAAGGGAAACTCAGACATATTCAACAAGGAAAACAAACAAAGCTCAAAGTTCTTCAGACCCCTGCCGATGCAACCACTCGACAGCGGTCTCGGGGACTACACCCAGTGGGTTCACTAAGAGTGACCCCACTGGCATGAAGCTCGAATAGGCCGGCCCTATTGAGCTACCCGACCTGAGTAACACTACTCTCGGGGACTACATCCAGTGGATGCACTCCGAGTGCCCCCACTGGTTACATTCGGGCAGACCAGCTCGGATCTGCTCAGATAACGGGAAATATATATAAAGACAACTACCCGTGCAAGCACTCGACAGAAGTCTCGGGGACTACACCCACTGGGTTCACTCTGAGTGAACCCACTACAAAATAATCCTACTGTATCCGATTATATCACTTGGACCCCCAGTGGGTTACAAGAGGGGAGTAAACACTTACTAGCGCGCTTACTCGGATATCGTCTCGGAGCTCCAAGCTTCTCTTGTACAAAGACGCGATGGAGTCGTACGCTCCCTTGGCATCACCCACCATCAACTCCACCTGCACCATGGCCTCCTTGGCGGCTCCCACTTGGTCTTCCGGGAGGTGTCGGGCGTCGTACTGGACGGTCGATGGAACTGGCACGACAGAAGACTCCTTGGGCATCCCAAGTCCCGCTCCAGTCGGTTCTGCCGCGAGGGACACCGCCTCAGTCGACGGCATCGGCTCGGTCGGCAGCGCATCCACGGTGGGAGCAGCAGCAGATGGAACAACCTCAAGGACAGGCGCCAAAGTTGGCCCTGATCCCCTTTGGTCGTCCTCCTCCAGATGAATCACCTCCGAAGGAAGCCCGACTGAACAACATGAGGTTGCAGAAAAAGGGCAAGATTAAAGACAGCACTCGCGAAACAATAATGCAAACTCTCGGAGTCGTCACAACATACCTTGCTGAGATGTGGCAACGTTATCCGCATCCATGGGATCATTGTCCTGGCGCGGCAGAGAGGTGGCGGAGGTGGCAGCTCTGTCGAGTAAAATCCACTCGTCTGATAAGCATGCGTTCAGTCAAATATCGAAAGAAGATGGGAGAACAAGACACTTACGTTGATGCAACTGGAACAACGATCCTCATCCGAGGCAAAGCTTTCCGAGGCTTGGGCCCACTCAGTTTGGCCACCTTGGACGGTTGGTCTGTAGGCTTGGCAGCAGCGTCCCTGGTCCTCTTCACGCTCCAAGCACTCGGAGCCACGGGAGGAGCTGGCGGAGCACTCGGAGCCACGGGAGAAGCAGGCGGAGCACTCGGAGCTGCTGGAGGAGCCGGCGGAGCCGCGGGTTCGTGACGGCGCTTAGTTCGAGGCTCTGATGGTGGAGGTGGCGAGCTCTGCTCCCCAGGCTCCCCCTCCTCCTCTTCAGACTCCTCCTCCGTCTCCCCACTGTTGGAGACGCACTCGGTGCTATCCACGCTGCCCTCCTGGCTGCCCTGCTCTTCCTCAGCAGGATTCCCGTTTGAGACGGGAGAATTCCAGTTGGTCCACTCCTGCACAAAATACAGTCGACAACGTCAGACACCAAGCGGCGACACAAGGAAAGCGATAAATCTAAGAAGATTGAAAGCACTCGACAAGATGCGCTCACTTTGTTCGGAGGAGGGTTGTCGGCGCAGAAGGGCCTCACTTGCCGGGCTCCTTGGGGGTTGTCGCATGCGCCTGTGATGTCGCGGAGCCATGCTGTCACCCTCTCCCCGGTCACGCACTCTGGGTGAGTCCGAGTGGAATCCTCAGGCCCCACATAGTGCCACATGGCGTGGTGTCAGGCTTGCAGCGGCTGGATGTGCCGACCCAGAAAGGTCTCCAGCAAGTCCGTGCCGGTGACTCCCTTGCGGACGACGGCTATCAGCGCGTCGACCAGAGGCTGGATCTGAATCTTTTCCAACTTGGAGAGCACAAGTTGCCTGGGAGGAGCCGGACGGTCTAGGCTAAAGGGCGGCAACCCAGTCACAGCATTCGGACAAGCTATGTCCTGGCTGTAGAACCAGGTCGACTGCCAGTTCCTAACTGACTCGGACAACTGGAAAGGGGGGTAGCTACTCTTCATTTTCTTTTGGAAGCCTAGGCCCCCGCAGAGCTGGAGGAGATGGGTTTTATCATCCGACAGGCTAAGCTTTTTGACAGTCTGAGACCTAGCGGAGAAGATATACTTAAAGAGCCCCCAATGGGGGGACATCCAATAAAGCACTCGCACAGAGTGACGAATGCGGCGAGATGGGCTATAACGTTGGGAGGAAAATGATGGAGCTGCGCCCCGAAGTGATTCATAATACATCTAAAGAAGGGGTGGGGAGGCAAGGAGAAGCTCCTGTACACGTGGCTGAGCAGCAAGACGCGCTCTCCCTCCTGCGGCGCCGGCTCCGTCTCGCCCTCCGCCGGCAACCTCCACGACTTGTTGGCAATCCTGCCTTGCTCCACCAGCTCCAGCAGGTCGTTCGCCGTCACCGTGGAGGGGAGGAAATCCCCCTGGATCCAACCCGCCGGTAGTGCTCGCTGTCGCCGCTGAGCAGGATCCGCCACCTTCTTCTTCTTCTTCTGCGACTCGAGCTTGCTCGTCTGCCCCTTCGTCATGGTGAAGGCAGCAGATCCGCAGAGGAGGAGAGGAAGGAGGAGGCTTGGAACGTGCAGTGAGCTACGGGAGAAGCGGGGAGAGTGCGAGTAACAAGGGCAGCGCAACAAGAAACCCCCGCCGGAGACGCTTAAATAAGGTTCCGACTGGGTCACTAACAGGTGGCCCCGGAATCTTATCCCCCGACCGGCTGCTGCGATATTAGTGGAGAAGATAAAGGCGCGGTAATCGAGGCGGCAGAAACTACTCGATGACGATGTCGACATCCCCGCTGAGCGCGCGGCAACCGAAATTTGAAGATCCCAGAAAATCCACCGTTGTCAGTTTGACCGGTCACATCGAAAGATTCTGCGGAAGCACTCGGTCCCTGACGGTTCGTTTCACTGGTAAATTCACTCGGATCACCGGTCGAAAGGATAAAATGGACCGAGGATAACAACGCCAAAGTCACATCCATACCAGTCGGATCCGTACTCCAGGTACCACTTCGTCGTTCCAACCCCGATCCATTCGGGGACTAATGATGGGGTTATAGTCCCACGGTAGGGTCATAGGCCTGCCCTATAGGTCCTACCCAAGGACTACCCTTCATAGAGGACAAGGCCCTTAGACAGTTCTGACTGAACTAAGGACCCCCCATCATCCAGTCGGTGACGAGCATTCGGAGCGTATTTATCGTACCGACTTAATTCCACTCTGTACATCGTAACCTCCCGGGAGGGCAACGGTCGTATGTTTTCATACACCATTATTAGTATTTCAGACCTACGTTACCTGTAACATAGGCATTTATTCGCCACTACTCCACCCTTGTCCACCGGACCGTTGTGAAGGGCAGCGCACTGTATATAAGCCGCCCTTCCCCGCTGGTGCAGGGGTTGGCATTTACTGTAATCCTATATTCCACTCGACACTAAGCTCCCAAGAGCACTGAGACGTAGGGCTTTTACCTCCACCGCAGAGAGCCCTGAACTCATACAACCTCGCCGTAGCTAAGGCTCTGCCCATGCTTTTGTACCCTATACATCTACTGTCAGACTTATACCCACGACAACGGGGAAGTAGATGAGTTCTCCGGCAGCGTGACGACGCTCCGGTGATGGTGGTGATCTATTCCTACAGGGCTTCGCCTAAGCACCGCACAAATCCAATCTAGAGGAGGAACTACAAACTAGAGGAGAGGGTTGCACGTGGCTGAAATTGTGTCTCAAAAACCCTAAAACCTCTAGTATATATAGGAGGAAGGAGGGGCTAGCCTTGAGCAGCAAGGATAACCTCCTTGGGCTCGGCCGAAGCTAGAGAGGAGGAGTCCTCCTCCAATCCTACTTGGAGTAGGACTCCTCCCCAAGTTGTCCACCTCTTTTGGTTTTTTTCCACTTTTACCTCATGGGCTTTCTTTGGTTGACTAGTCAGCCCACTAAGAGCTATTGCGACACCATCAAGTCCATGTGGCCCTCTTGGGGAGTGGTGGGCTGATGTTTGTTGTGTATCCCTTGCAACGGCGCCAGAAATAGTTGTGTCGACGGCACCAGGAATCCTTCAGCTTTGACTACGCCTTAAGGCACTTCCTAGGCAAGTATGCAAAGGATTTCCCCCGTGGCCTTGGAGACTTGCGTTGGTGTTCCCTCGAAGCGGAAAGGGTGATGTAGCACAACGACGGTAAGTATTCCCCTCAGTTTGAGAACCAAGGTATCAATCCGGCGGAAGAGTATCTCAAGATCCTGCACAAACACAAAAGCTTGCACCCAATGCTATGAAGGGGTTGTCAATCCCTTATAGATTGTTTGCCAAGTGAGAACTGAAAGCAACAAAGTAACAAAGCAAAGTAAAAGCGGAGATGTAAACGATGGATGTGAATAGACCCGGGGGGCGTAGTGTTTACTAGTGGCTTCTCTCATGAAAGCAAGTAGACGGTGGGTGAACAAATTACTGTCGAGCAATTGATAGAACTGTGCAGAGTCGTGACAATATCTATGCAATGATTATTTCTATATGCATCACGTCCGAAACAAGTAGACCGATACTTTCTGCATCTACTACTATTACTCCACATGTCTTCCGCTATCCAGCATGCATCTAGTGTATTAAGTCCATAAGAACAGAGTAACGCCTTAAGCAAGATGACATGATGTAGAGGGATAATCTCAAACCAATGATAGAAACCCCATCTTTTTACCCTTGATGGCAACTGCTTGATGTGTGCCTTGCAGCCCCTATTGTCACTGGGAAAGGTCACCACATGGCAGAACCCAAAACCAAGCACTTCTCCCATTGCAAGAATCATAGATCTAGTTGGCCAAACAAAACCCAAGACTGAGAGAGACTTACAAGGATATCAAATCATGCATATAAGAAATCAGCAAAGACTCAAATATATATCACAGATAATCTGATCACAAGTCCACAATTCATTGGATCTCGACAAACACACCGCCAAAGAAGATTACATCGGATAGATCTCCTTGAAGATCATGGAGAACTTTGTATTGAAGATCCAAGAGAGAGAAGAAGCCATCTAGCTACTAACTACAGACCCGTAGGTTTGAAGAGAACTACTCACGAGTCATTGGAGAGGCGATAATGATGATGAAGAAGCCCTCCAACTCCAAAGTCCTCTCCAGCAGGGTGCCGGGAAGGGTCTCCAGATGAGATCTCGCGGAAACGGAAACTTGCGGCGGCGGAAAAGTATTTTCGAGGCTCCCCTGATTATTTGTGGAATATTTGGGAATTTATAGGCCAAAGACCTAGGTCAGGGGGCGGCCAGGGAGGCCACAAGCCTGCCCACCGCCGCCTCCCTCCTCGTGGTGGAGTGGGGGCTTGTGGGCTGCCTGGAGCCCATCTGGCTTGGCCCAAAAGCCCCCTGGACTTCTTTCGTTCGGGAAAAAAATCATTTCGGAGTTTTTCTTCCATTTGGACTCCATTCCAAAATCAGATCTGAAAAGAGTCAAAAACACAAAAAAAACAGGAACTGACACTTGGCACTGAATTAATAAGTTACTCCCAAAAAGATATACAAAGGTACATAAAACATACAAAGAAGACAAGATAACAGCGTGAAACCATCAAAAATTATAGATACGTTTGAGACGTATCAAGCATCCCCAAGCTTAACTCCTGCTCGTCCTCGAGTAGGGAAGTGACAAGAATGAATTTTTGATGCTTTCATGCTACCTAGCATAGGTGTCCTTTGTAATTCCTCTTATGTGACGTGAATGTTCAGATCCATTAGATTCAAAACAATAGTTTCCAATTGACGTGGAAACAATAATAATTCAAGCAAACTAGCAAAGTAATCATGAACTTTCAAAATAACAAGGCCAAAAGAAAGTTATCCCTACAAAAGCATATAGTCTGCCTATGCTCTATCATCATTGCACAACGAATTTAAATCATGCACAACCCCGGTATTGGCCAAGTAATTCTTTCACACCTTTACTTTCTCAAACATTTTCAACTCTCACGCAATCATGAGCGTGAGCCATGGTTATAGCACTATAGATGGTCTGGAATGTGGTGGGGGTTGTAAGACAAAAAGGAGGAGATAGTCACATTAACTAGGCATATCAATGAGCTGTGGAGATGCTCATCAATAGATATCAATGTGAATGAGTAGGGATTGCCATACAAATGATGCACTAGAGCTACAAGTATGTGAAAGCTCTTAAAGAAAACTAGTGGGTGTGCATCCAACTTGCTTGCTCACGAAGACCTAAGGCAATTTTGAGGAAGCCTATCATTGGAATATACAAGCCAAGTTATATAATGAGAATTTCCCACTAGCTATATGTTGGTGACAAAACGAGAGACTCTCAATCATGAAGATCATGGTCCTCAAAATGCACAAGTGTGGAAAAAGTGGTAGCATTGTCCCTTCTCTCTTTTTCTCTCATTTTTTTATTTTTTTATTTTGGTGGGCTCTTTGGCCTCTTTTTTTTATGGGCTTCTTTGGCCTCTTTTATTTCCTCACATGGGACAATGCTCCAATAATGATGATCATCACACTTTCAACTCAAAACTTAGAGCAACTATGACTCTATATGGAATGCCTTCGGTAGTGTACCGTGGCAATGATCTAGCATGGCATACACATCAATGGAAACATCATGCTAGCTATATTACGATCATGCAATGGCAATGTAGACGTGGTGGCACATATCATGGTGGTAGTTGCATGGCAATATATCTCGGAATGACTTTGAAAAGGCCATAGTAGGTAGGTATGGTGGCTGTTTTGAGGGAGGCTAATGGTGGGTTTTGTGCACCGGCGAAAGTTGCACAACACTAAGAACATAGTGATGGTGGAAGGTGAAAGTGCATCTAAACCATGGACTCAACATTAGTCATGAAGAACTCATATACTTGTTGCAAAAGTTTTATTAGTAATCGAAACAAAGCATTCAACGCATACTCCTAGGGGAAGGGTTGGTAGGTATAAACCATCGCGTGATCCCGACCGCCACGCAAAGGATGACAATCAATATACTAATCATGCTCAGACTTCATCACATAGCGGTTCACCATACGTGCATGCTACGGGAATCACTAACTTCAACACAAGTATTTCTAGATCCACAACACCTTGCTAGCATGACTTCAATTTTACCATAACCACAACTCAAAACTAATTGAGATGAATCAAACTTCTCTAACTATTCAATGCACATGAAGGTGGAAGTTTTCGTATCCCTTTGGATAAGTACCCCTTTTGAGACTACTTTCAAAGCATAGATCAACTACCAAGCCACGCACCGATGCGCTCTAAAAGATATAAGTGAAGCACATGTGAGCTGAATTGTCTACCAAAAGATATAAGTGAAGCTCGACAAAATCACGGTGTGTGCATGTCTCTCTCTCTAGGTGTGAAGCAAGGATGATTGTGACACAAAAAAAATACAAGACTCCTACGATACAAGAAGCTCCAAGTAAGAACACATAACAAGTGGTGAATAAAAATATATCCCCAAGTAACGTAACCGATGGATTGAAGACGAGAGAGGGGATGCCTTCCCGGGGCATCCCCAAGCTTAGGCTTTTACGTAATCCTTGAATCTCTTGGGGTGCCTTGGGCATCCCCAAGCTTGAGCTCTTGCCACTCTTTATCTTTTTGTCCATAAGAACTTCACTGTAACATCCCAATTTTCTTAAATTCGGATGTTAATAGATCATTCATATGCACCTCATATTTTATGCATATTTGTGTTCTTCTGAAAATTTTATCGTTATGTGACTGCGGGCATTTTTATTGGAGTGGAGATAATATGACTTCTCCCCCCCCCCCCCCCCCCGTCGAATTTAAGTGCATAACGTTTCGAATTTTATTTTAAAGTCACCATTTGGTTTTGCAAATTTTCTAAACTCCGAAGTATTTTTTTGTTGAGTTTTTTGATCGAGTTGTGTGACCTATTGCATAAAACTTTTTTTTAAAAGTGGCATTAGGTGGAACTAGGGTTCCAATATATTATATATATATTAGTGTATATATTTCGGCTTTGTTTTTTCCTAAGTATTCTAGTGCATATATGTATATTAGTACTTTTTTTCTAGTATTTTGTTAGCTAGGAAAATATATTTTTTACTGTTTTTTTTTGCTGCTGTTAGTTTGTTTTTAAAAAAAAAGGAACCTGCCAGGCCGAGCCAAGTGGCTCAGCCCAGCCGCCACCAACATGCAATGCATGCAAGCCATGCATCCAGCACGCCACTCCCCCAAACACCCACGTAATCTCCTCTCTCTCCCTTATTTTTCTCCTCCCTCTCCTTCCTTAATTCTTTCTCCCTTCTCTCCCCCACGCGAGCTCTCCCTCTCTTTCCTTTTTTCTTCAAGACCGCAGCTTCCTCCCAACTTCCTCTCTTCTCCCTTGATTTCCTTCCACCCCGTGCACTCTCCTCCTTCCTTCTTTCTCCTCCCTCTCTTTCCTTCCCTACAGGAACCGTGATCTCTTTCTTTTATTCTCCCTCCCCTTCCATAGCTGCCACCTCCCCTAGGCCTATATAAACCCCTCCCCACCGTCACCCCTCCCCAACCCTAGCCGCCGCCACTTTACCCCGTCGCCGCCACCTCACCCCACCGCCGCCCTAGCCGCCGCCGCGAGCAGCGGCAGCAGCCCGAAAAGCTGCTGCACCTCGGCCTCGCCAGGAGGAGGAGCCCTCCCCGAGCTCTCTCTTCACCGCCGCCTCTTCCCCGCGGAGGAGGAACCACTCCCCCGCCGCCCGACGTCTCCACCGCCGGAGCTACTCCCTCCTCCCCGCCGGCCAACTCTCCTTCCACGGTGCAACACCCTCCAGCAACAGGTAGCTAACTCCCTCTCTCTCTCTAATTGCATGCAACCCCTCCTAGCTATTAGATCCCATGCAATCCCATGCAATGGCTAGGATTAGAACACTAGTACCCTTTCGGTTTATTCCAGAAAACCATTAGGTTCTTTTAGTCACTTATGAATTAACCGGTGACCTTGCTAGCCTTAGGCCGTTTGCTCGAAGTCACGAAACAAACAGCCACTACAGCCAGTAGAATCTTGCCACGTGTAACCTCATTAGCACTAGCAGTTTAGTAATTTTCTGTCCAGATTTCGAAAAACAGAAACTTTCAATCTTGTTTTGATCACAACTTTTTATCCCTACGTCCAATGACATTGATTCTTTTTTCAGTAGCTCACAAATTTCCTGTAGTTTTTAAAAATATATAATTTGTCTGTGTTTGAAATTTGTAAGTATAAGTTAGAGCAGATTTAGTTTAAACACTGTTTTGCGTATTCCAGGAGTTTGAAAAATGATATTGACTTGATTCTTTTTGCTACTGTTTTCTAGGGATAAAATCTTACTGTGGTAGAATTTTCAGAATTTTTTAAAGTATTTTTACTGGTGTTTTCAACAGAAACAAGTTTCTGCCTTACCGGCGCGCGATAAATTCTTTTGCGTAGTCTTTTGCAAATCATTGCATGTGATGTTATTTTTACTTGTGGCATGATTGAATTGCTTATGGTGTGCTTTGTGTTTGTATCGGTAGATCACCCGGAGTGCGAAGCGTGTTACTTAGAGACGCTCGAGCAGGACAACTATCATCAAGGCAAGTCATCTTTGATCATGTTATTTTTACCTATGTTTTCAATGCATAGTAGATCACCTTCTTTGCCCAATTTGCATGCTGCCTAGGTACTTGGAAACTTTAGTCATAGGTGTAGTATCACGTGGTAGGAACACCAACACCCCGATACTTGGCCCCGGGACGACAATGTTATATATGCTATCGGTTGAGTGTATGCCACGAGTGATGCGAGATTGATATTATAATCAAGACCGGACTAAGACAAGATTTTCAAGACCTCGGACGCAATGCAACACTGGGTGAAGGACGGTTGATCGGCTCCCTGGAAAACCCAGCGGATGCCCGGGATGCTGGAGAGGCCATGTCATCCTGCGGAAAGCTTCACCCAGGCTCGAAGAGACGGACGGAGACTTCAAGACTCAAGGCTTACCTGCACAGCCACAAGTCATTATGGGCTCTGGCTTGGTTGGACAACGCGGCGACTCTGGACAGGCGGTGCTAGCAGATGTAGACGAACGGTAGGAATGGATGGGCACCGACAGGGATTCAGAGGGACCCGTTGAAAGACCATGTTTTGATCATCCGGTCTTCAAACACCCTGAAGTGCGAGGACAAACCCGGAGGCGATCAAATCTTGTGGGGAACGTGTGCAAAAGTCTGCAGAGTACCCAACCTAATCGATTAGCCGTGTTCACGGTCATTGACAACTTGAGCCGAAGGCATTGAATTTCCCCTGAACTCTCGACACAACTTAATAATGATGTGGGTGTTAACAACTATTCGGGTACGAGAACTGGTTGGCGGAACCATCTTGTTAACAACAAACATGTAGTAATATTTTGCTTCCGACCCCTTTTGTTGTAGGAGAAAACTGGCTTTATGCAAAACTTAGCTCCACCGGCCAAATATGCATGTAGAGATAGATGATTATTATTTTACTCCCTCTCTTGATGATTTGCCAGCATATTCAATATGCTGACCTACACGGCTGCAACGTATCATGTTGCAGAGTACTTTTCCGACCAGGAGTGAGGCTACGATTCTACGCTCAGCGACATGCCATTGGAGTCGGATGGACTCGTCTACCTGATGCTTCCGCTTAGTCTTCGTTAGATAATCTCATGAGTTGGCCTTCAGCCACTTTATTGTACTCCTTTATTGTAATAAAGTACTCTTTATGAGATTCGATTAATAAAGCTGTGTGATTGCACTCTTGAATATATACATTATGTACTGTGTGTGTACCAGCATGATCTTGGGATGGTACAGAAACACCAGAGGCTTGACTCGTTGAGTCGGGTCGCTACAGAAATGGTATTCAGAGCACACGCTGACCTTAGGACGTAACCTCTAGGAATGGAAAAGCCTTAGGAAGAAAACTATTTTCTCTTATATCTTCTATTTCCCCCTCTGATCATTTCTGACTTCTCTCCGATTTTCCAATGTTTATATGGCCACCTTCATCCCTGTTAAGTTCACGGAGTTTTGCCAGCCCGACACCACTATGCCGTTCGGAAAAGAGCTGGTGCAGATCACCAAGGATTTGAGGATTGCTCTGTCGTCTATCACAGGGAAGCCAACTTCGTCTTACCCGGAGGATTCACGCTACAGGATCGAGGTGCATATTCCCGGAAGGACATTCCAGCCGTGCACTGAGCCGATGGATTTCAAGTTCATCGCACCCAACTGGATTCTCGGAAGGGACATGGCGATCCATTGTGCACTCGGACGTATCAAGGATGAATACAAAGGCTGCCCCATTTCTCCAGACCTATTCGCTGTATCCCGGAGAAATGAAGACGGAGACATCATCTCAAGCAAGACCAATGACGCTCTCTTGTCTTATGCCCAGACCTTGGAGAAGCACAGCGGAACTCTCGAGTATCACGCGATCAAGGACGCCAGGAAGATCAAGAAACTGTCACTCCGCGAGCTTGAGCTTGAAGATGCAGCCCGGGAAGCCCACTATGAGCATGAACTAGAGGTGAAGGACATTCTGGAGCGGATCGAGAAGCTGAAGACTCGAGTTGGATACCTGGAGGAGGAACTGGACATGGGCGAGAACCTTCATCCCGATGGAGACGTAGCCCCCGTGATCAGCAACGACGAGGACTATGAAGAAAGCTCCACCGAAGGACCCGACACCATGCTATTCTGAGGAGAACACTTAGACTAGACCACCAAATTTTACTTAATCGTTTTACGTGTTAGGCCGATGTTTAGGATTATCGAATTTTGTATCCCCGTGTGAACCTTTGTGATGATGTTGAATGAAATGTGTGGTGTGATACTTGTGTGTTGCATTCATATGGGTAGTGTAATTCCCTCTAGACCATTGTTCTATGCTAATCTCACCCCTCTACAAACATCAGATGCCCCCGAGACGCGCCCCTGAGTCCAACTTTCCGCCGGAACTCACCCAGTTGATCCAGCAACAAAACCCCTGATGCAGCTGATCATCCAGAACCAGAACAACAACAACAACAACCATCACCCACCCCAGGCTGACAATCTCACCCGTTTTCTGAGGTTGAACCCTCCAACTTTCTCCAGCAGCATTGAGCCCATTATGGCAGATGATTGGCTTCGCAAGATGGAGCGTGAACTCATCACCGCTGGTTGTTCTGAAGCTGAGAAGGTGCGTTTTGCCGCGCATCAACTTGAAGGCCCTGCAGCTGCTTGGTGGGAGAACTACACCACCACTTATCCCATTTTCCTCTCTCATAGCAATTACATGTGGGATCATATTCAAATTCAACAATATATATATCCCATAGGATATTCTTTTCATGATCCACATGCATGCAAAGTTGAGGCTCTTCAAAAATAGTGGGATTATCATCAAATAAAGTCATGACTTCTCCGATCCCACTTTCAGTATTGTTCCAAATATTCTATTCATCATGAGGTTTGAACAAATTTTCAAGATCATCACCCCAATCATGATTATTGCAACAAGTAGTGGAGAAAGCAAAACTAGCATCCCCAAGCTTAGGGTTTTGCATATTTTTAGCATGACTGTCACTAATAGGATTTATAGTGAAATCATTGCAATCATGCTTTTCATCCAAGGAGCCCTCGTGAATCACTTCATGAATTTCTTCCTCACAATTTTCATATTCACGCATCTTACGCAAAACTCCAAAGAAATAGTCAATTGCCCTCAACTCACTATCAATTTGTTCCACACGAGTGGGTCTCTTAAAGAGACTAGCAAGTGGATGAGGATCCATATCACTAGATTTTCAGCAAGCGAAGATGCAAGCATATTGAGGGCACATGGCACACAAGCGAACAGAAAGAAAGCGAGAGAAAAGGGGGAACGAAAAAAAGACAAAAGAAAACGGCGAAGGAGAAAGGCAAATGAAAACGGCAAATGTGAAGTGGGGGAGAGGAAAACGAGAGGCCACTGGCAACAAAAGTAAATGCAAGAGAAGAGTTTGTGAGACCTACTTGGATAGATCTTGATTTCTCCTCCCCGGCAACAGCGCCAGAAATACTTGTGATGTTTGCTGTGTATCCCTTGCAACGGCGCCAGAAATAGTTGTGTCGACGGCACCAGGAATCCTTCAGCTACGGCTACGCCTTAAGGGACTTCTTAGGCAAGTATGCAAAGGATTTCCCCCGTGGCCTTGGAGCCTTGCGTTGGTGTTCCCTTGAAGCGGAAAGGGTGATGTAGCACAGCGACGGTAAGTATTTGCCTCATTTTGAGAACCAAGGTATCAATCCGGCGGAAGAGTATCTCAAGATCCTGCACAAACACAAAATCTTGCACCCAACGCTATGAAGGGGTTGTCAATCCCTTATAGATTGTTTGCCAAGTGAGAACTGAAAGCAACAAAGGAACAAAGCAAAGTAAAAGCGGAGATGTAAACGATGGATGTGAATAGACCAGGGGGCCGTAGTGAATGCCGGGACTGGATCCGGTAAGTTTGGAGGACACGTTCAGCATAACCACCCCGTGCACAACCATGGAGGCCACAACCATGGAGGAAATGGGAACCACCGCAACAACAACAACTTCAAGAATGGCGGTACTGGCACTCAGCAAAATTCAGCTCCAGCTCAGAAGGATCTGACTCACATCACTTGCTTCAAGTGTCAGAAGAAGGGACACTATGCCACTGATTGTCCACAGAACAAGTAGGGAAATGGAAACGGCAACGGCAACGGCAACGGCAACTCTGCAGCAAAGAAGCCCAATCCTTTTCCTCGAGCTCAGGTGAACCACATTGATGTGGAAGAGGTCTATGATCACCCCGATACTGTGGTTGGTAAGTTTTTGTTAAATTCACATCCAGTATTGGTACTTTTTGATTCTGGTGCAACGCATTCATTCATATCAAGGGTAGTTGTGGAAAAGTATAGTTTGCCAACTAGAACCCTCAGCCAACCTATTAAGGTCAGTTCCCCAGGAGGCATGATGACAGCCGGGATAGGATGCCATGCTTTGAGTCTCAACATCGGGAACCATAATTTTCCCACCGACCTCATCGTATTAGAGTCCCTAGGATTGGATGTAATTCTAGGCATGGATTGGTTGGCCAAGTATGAAGGGAATACCGATTGTGCCCTTAAGTCTATTTTGCTCACCACCCCCGAGCAGAAGCGGATTAAGTACGTGTCTCAGCGCCCGACACGGAGTAAGCGAGTAAACTCTCTCACGGGAGTAGTCCAGGAGGTAGTACCGATTGTACAGGAGTACCCAGATGTATTTCCGGAGGAATTTCCGGGCATGCCACCCGATAGAGAGATTGAGTTCTTGATTGAGCTATTACCCGGAACAGCCCCGATATCCAAGAGACCTTATCGGATGCCCGCAAATGACTTGATAGAAATCAAGAAGCAAATTAAGGAGTTGTTGGACAAAGGGTATATTCGCCCAAGTTCTTCACCTTGGGGAGCCCTAGTGCTCTTGGTTGAAAAGAAGGACAAGTCCGTGAGAATGGTTGTTGATTATCGTGCATTGAACGATGTGACCATCAAGAACAAGTACCCCTTGCCGATGATCAATGATCTGTTTGATCAGTTAGTTGGAGCTCGCATATTCTCAAAGATCGATCTTCGATCCGGGTATCATCAGTTGAAGATTCGTGAACAGGAAATACCCAGGACAGCCTTCACCACTCGGTACGGCTTGTATGAGTACACGGTCATGTCATTTGGACTGAATAATGCTCCGGCATATTTTATGAACCTCATGAACAAGGTATTTATGGAATACTTGGACAAGTTTGTCGTGGTGTTCATCGATGACATACTGATATTCTCCAAGAACGAAGAGGAACACAAGGAACATCTGCGTCTAGTTCTGGAGAAGCTTCGAGAGCATAAGCTATATGCAAAGTTCAGCAAATGTGAGTTTTGGTTGAAGGAAGTCGGATTTCTCGGACACGTCATCTCAGGAGAAGGAATAGCAGTGGACCCTGCCAAGGTCGCAGCAGTCACCGAATGGGTAGCACCCACTTCAGTCAAGGAGATCCGCAGTTTCCTCGGACTTGCCGGGTATTACCGGAGGTTCGTTGAGAATTTCTCAAAGATTGCCAAGCCCATGACAGAGTTATTGAAGAAGGAATCCAAGTATGTTTGGACTGAGGAATGTGAAACCAGTTTTCAAGAGCTGATGAAACGTCTTGTTACAGCCCCAGTGCTGATATTGCCGAACATTCGGAAGGATTTCCAGGTTTACTGTGACGCTTCTCATCAAGGACTTGGAGGAGTGCTCATGCAAGAAGGCAAAGTTGTAGTCTATGCATCCAGACAGCTCAGACCTCATGAGTTGAATTATGCCACACATGACTTGGAACTAGCAGCCGTAGTGCACGCTCTCAAGACTTGGAGACATTTCCTGATCGGAAATAGTTGTGATGTTTACACTGATCACAAGAGCCTGAAATATATCTTCACGCAGAAGGAGTTGAACCTCAGACAGAGGCGATGGCTAGAATTGATCAAGGACTATGACATGAGATTGCATTATCACCCAGGCAAGGCAAATGTTATAGCCGATGCGTTGAGTCGCAAGAGTTATGTGAACACGCTCACAGCGGGAGGATTACCCCAGGAGTTAGTCGATGATCTCCGAGAACTCAAACTGGAGATAGTTCCAAGAGGATTTGTTACCACCTTGGAAATTCAGTCTACTTTGACGGAAAAGATCCGTGAAGCACAGAAAGCTGACAAGAAGATAGCTGAGATTAAGCAGAAAATGGAAGACGGGAAAGCTAAAGGTTTTCGTGAGGATGAACACAGAACTTTATGGTTTGAGGATCGCATCTATGTGCCCAATGATCCCGAACTCAGGAAGTTGATACTTCAGGAATCTCATGATTCCCCGTACTCGATACACCCCGGTAACACCAAGATGTATCTGGATCTGAAAGAAAGTTTCTGGTGGACAGGATTGAAGAAAGACATTGCCGAGTTCGTAGCTATATGCGATGTTTGTCAGCGAGTAAAAGCCGAGCATCAGAAACCAGCAGGTTTTCTCCAACCTCTACCGATACCCGAATGGAAATGGGAAAAGCTTGGTATGGACTTCATCACAGGATTACCCAGGACCCGTTCTGGCTATGATTCTATTTGTGTTGTGGTCGATCGTTTGACCAAGGTAGCTCATTTCATTCCGGTGAAAACTACCTACACGAGTGCCAAGCTGGCCAAGATTTATATGACGAAGATCGTATGTCTGCACGGAGTACCTAAGAGCATTGTGTCTGATAGAGGGACTCAGTTCACATCAAAATTTTGGCACCAACTGCACAAAACCTTGGGAACAAGATTGGAGTTCAGCACAGCATTTCACCCGCAGACAGATGGACAGACCGAGAGAGTTAATCAGATTCTGGAAGACATGTTGAGAGCTTGCGCACTAGACTATGGGTCTAGTTGGGATGACAATTTACCGTATGCCGAGTTCTCGTACAACAACAGCTACCAGACCAGTCTGAAGATGGCCCCTTTCGAAGCTCTATACGGAAGGAGGTGCACAACACCGTTGATGTGGGATGGAGTTGGAGACCGACAACTTTTTGGTCCCGACCTCATCCGAGATTCTGAAGAGAAGGTCAAGCTTATTCGTGACCGACTCAAGATAGCTCAGTCCAGGCAGAAGAGTTATGCCGACAGCAAACGCAAGGAAGTAACGTACGAAGTGGGAGACCGAGCATATCTTCGGGTGTCTCCACTTCGAGGAATCAAGAGATTCGGTGTGAAAGGAAAATTAGCACCACGTTTCATTGGCCCCTACAAAATTCTTGAACGTAGAGGCGAAGTTGCATACAAACTGGAACTGCCGGAGGTATTGTTCGGAGTTCATGATGTCTTCCATGTTTCCCAGTTGAAGAAATGCCACGCTGAGATGGCCGATGTTCCGTTGAGAGATACAGTGCCCCTAGAGGCCATACAGCTTGACAGTGATCTGACGTATGAGGAGAAACCCGTCCGGATTCTCGAGATTGCCAACAGAGTTACCCGCAGCAAGATCATCAAGTTCTGCAAGGTGTTGTTGAGCCACCACACCAAGGAAGAAGCCACCTGGGAACGAGAAGAGGATCTTCGTCGAGACCACCCGCACCTATTTTCTAGCCAACCCGAATCTCGAGGGCGAGATTCATCTTAAGGTGGGTAGGTTTGTAACATCCCAATTTTCTTAAATTCGGATGTTAATAGATCATTCATATGCACCTCATATTTTATGCATATTTGTGTTCTTCTGAAAATTTTATCGTTATGTGACTGCGGGCATTTTTATTGGAGTGGAGATAATATGACTCCCCCCCCCCCGTCGAATTTAAGTGCATAACGTTTCGAATTTTATTTTAAAGTCACCATTTGGTTTTGCAAATTTTCTAAACTCCGAAATATTTTTTTGTTGAGTTTTTCGATCGAGTTGTGTGACCTATTGCATAAAACGTTTTTTTAAAAGTGGCATTAGGTGGAACTAGGGTTCCAATATATTATATATATATATTAGTGTATATATTTCGGCTTTGTTTTTTACTAAGTATTCTAGTGCATATATGTATATTAGTACTTTTTTCTAGTATTTTGTTAGCTAGGAAAATATATTTTTTACTGTTTTTTTTTGCTGCTGTTAGTTTGTTTTTCAAAAAAAAAGGAACCTGCCAGGCCGAGCCAAGTGGCTCAGCCCAGCCGCCACCAGCATGCAATGCATGCAAGCCATGCATCCAGCACGCCACTCCCCCAAACACCCACGTAATCTCCTCTCTCTCCCTTATTTTTCTCCTCCCTCTCCTTCCTTAATTCTTTCTCCCTTCTCTCCCCCACGCGAGCTCTCCCTCTCTTTCCTTTTTTCTTCAAGACCGCAGCTTCCTCCCAGCTTCCTCTCTTCTCCCTTGATTTCCTTCCACCCCGTGCACTCTCCTCCTTCCTTCTTTCTCCTCCCTCTCTTTCCTTCCCTACAGGAACCGTGATCTCTTTCTTTTATTCTCCCTCCCCTTCCATAGCTGCCACCTCCCCTAGGCCTATATAAACCCCTCCCCACCGTCACCCCTCCCCAACCCTAGCCGCCGCCACTTTACCCCGCCGCCGCCACCTCACCCCACTGCCGCCCTAGCCGCCGCCGCGAGCAGCGGCAGCAGCCCGAAAAGCTGCTGCACCTCGGCCTCGCCAGGAGGAGGAGCCCTCCCCGAGCTCTCTCTTCACCGCCGCCTCTTCCCCGCGGAGGAGGAACCACTCCCCCGCCGCCCGACGTCTCCACCGCCGGAGCTACTCCCTCCTCCCCGCCGGCCAACTCTCCTTCCACGGTGCAACACCCTCCAGCAACAGGTAGCTAACTCCCTCTCTCTCTCTAATTGCATGCAACCCCTCCTAGCCATTAGATCCCATGCAATCCCATGCAATGGCTAGGATTAGAACACTAGTACCCTTTCGGTTTATTCCAGAAAACCATTAGGTTCTTTTAGTCACTTATGAATTAACCGGTGACCTTGCTAGCCTTAGGCCGTTTGCTCAAAGTCACGAAACAAACAGCCACTACAGCCAGTAGAATCTTGCCACGTGTAACCTCATTAGCACTAGCAGTTTAGTAATTTTCTGTCCAGATTTCGAAAACAGAAACTTTCAATCTTGTTTTGATCACAACGTTTTATCCCTACGTCCAATGACATTGATTCTTTTTTCAGTAGCTCACAAATTTCCTGTAGTTTTTAAAAATATATAATTTGTCTGTGTTTGAAATTTGTAAGTATAAGTTAGAGCAGATTTAGTTTAAACACTGTTTTGCGTATTCCAGGAGTTTGAAAAATGATATTGACTTGATTCTTTTTGCTACTGTTTTCTAGGGATAAAATCTTACTGTGGTAGAATTTTCAGAATTTTTTAAAGTATTTTTACTGGTGTTTTCAACAGAAACAAGTTTCTGCCTTACCGGCGCGCGATAAATTCTTTTGCGTAGTCTTTTGCAAATCATTGCATGTGATGTTATTTTTACTTGTGGCATGATTGAATTGCTTATGGTGTGCTTTGTGTTTGTATCGGTAGATCACCCGGAGTGCGAAGCGTGTTACTTAGAGACGCTCGAGCAGGACAACTATCATCAAGGCAAGTCATCTTTGATCATGTTATTTTTACCTATGTTTTCAATGCATAGTAGATCACCTTCTTTGCCCAATTTGCATGCTGCCTAGGTACTTGGAAACTTTAGTCATAGGTGTAGTATCATGTAGGAACACCAACACCCCGATACTTGGCCCCGGGACGACAATGTTATATATGCTATGCTCTAGTAGACGGGTTATCGGTTGAGTGTATGCCACGAGTGATGCGAGATTGATATTATAATCAAGACCGGACTAAGACAAGATTTTCAAGACCTCGGACGCAATGCAACACTGGGTGAAGGACGGTTGATCGGCTCCCTGGAAAACCCAGCGGATGCCCGGGATGCAGGAGAGGCCATGTCATCCTGCGGAAAGCTTCACCCAGGCTCGAAGAGACGGACGGAGACTTCAAGACTCAAGGCTTACCTGCACAGCCACAAGTCATTATGGGCTCTGGCTTGGTTGGACAACGCGGCGACTCTGGACAGGCGGTGCTAGCAGATGTAGACGAACGGTAGGAATGGATGGGCACCGACAGGGATTCAGAGGGACCCGTTGAAAGACCATGTTTTGATCATCCGGTCTTCAAACACCCTGAAGTGCGAGGACAAACCCGGAGGCGATCAAATCTTGTGGGGAACGTGTGCAAAACTCTGCAGAGTACCCAACCTAATCGATTAGCCGTGTTCACGGTCATGGACAACTTGAGCCGAAGGCATTGAATTTCCCCTGAACTCTCGACACAACTTAATAATGATGTGGGTGTTAACAATTATTCGGGTACGAGAACTGGTTGGCGGAACCATCTTGTTAACAACAAACATGTAGTAATATTTTGCTTCCGACCCCTTTTATTGTAGGAGAAAACTGGCTTTATGCAAAACTTAGCTCCACCGGCCAAATATGCATGTAGAGATAGATGATTATTATTTTACTCCCTCTCTTGATGATTTGCCAGCATATTCAATATGCTGACCTACACGGCTGCAACGTATCATGTTGCAGAGTACTTTTCCGACCAGGAGTGAGGCTACGATTCTACGCTCAGCGACATGCCCTTGGAGTCGGATGGACTCGTCTACCTGATGCTTCCGCTTAGTCTTCGTTAGATAATCTCATGAGTTGGCCTTCAGCCACTTTATTGTACTCCTTTATTGTAATAAAGTACTCTTTATGAGATTCGATTAATGAAGCTGTGTGATTGCACTCTTGAATATATACATTATGTACTGTGTGTGTACCAGCATGATCTTGGGATGGTACAGAAACACCAGAGGCTTGACTCGTTGAGTCGGGTCGCTACAGAAATGGTATTCAGAGCACACGCTGACCTTAAGACGTAACCTCTAGGAATGGAAAAGCCTTAGGAAGAAAACTATTTTCTCTTATATCTTCTATTTCCCCCTCTGATCATTTCTGACTTCTCTCCGATTTTCCAATGTTTATATGGCCACCTTCATCCCTGTTAAGTTCACGGAGTTTTGCCAGCCCGACACCACTATGCCGTTCAGAAAAGAGCTGGTGCAGATCACCAAGGATTTGAGGATTGCTCTGTCGTCTATCACAGGGAAGCCAACTTCGTCTTACCCGGAGGATTCACGCTACAGGATCGAGGTGCATATTCCCGGAAGGACATTCCAGCCGTGCACTGAGCCGATGGATTTCAAGTTCATCGCACCCAACTGGATTCTCGGAAGGGACATGGCGATCCATTGTGCACTCGGACGTATCAAGGATGAATACAAAGGCTGCCCCATTTCTCCAGACCTATTCGCTGTATCCCGGAGAAATGAAGACGGAGACATCATCTCAAGCAAGACCAATGACGCTCTCTTGTCTTATGCCCAGACCTTGGAGAAGCACAGCGGAACTCTCGAGTATCACGCGATCAAGGACGCCAGGAAGATCAAGAAACTGTCACTCCGCGAGCTTGAGCTTGAAGATGCAGCCCGGGAAGCCCACTATGAGCATGAACTAGAGGTGAAGGACATTCTGGAGCGGATCGAGAAGCTGAAGACTCGAGTTGCATACCTGGAGGAGGAACTGGACATGGGCGAGAACCTTCATCCCGATGGAGACGTAGCCCCCGTGATCAGCAACGACGAGGACTATGAAGAAAGCTCCACCGAAGGACCCGACACCATGCTATTCTGAGGAGAACACTTAGACTAGACCACCAAATTTTACTTAATCGTTTTACGTGTTAGGCCGATGTTTAGGATTATCGAATTTTGTATCCCCGTGTGAACCTTTGTGATGATGTTGAATGAAATGTGTGGTGTGATACTTGTGTGTTGCATTCATATGGGTAGTGTAATTCCCTCTAGACCATTGTTCTATGCTAATCTCACCCCTCTACAAACATCAGATGCCCCCGAGACGCGCCCCTGAGTCCAACTTTCCGCCGGAACTCACCCAGTTGATCCAGCAACAAAACCCCTGATGCAGCTGATCATCCAGAACCAGAACAACAACAACAACAACCATCACCCACCCCAGGCTGACAATCTCACCCGTTTTCTGAGGTTGAACCCTCCAACTTTCTCCAGCAGCTTTGAGCCCATTGTGGCAGATGATTGGCTTCGCAAGATGGAGCGTGAATTCATCACCGCTGGTTGTTCTGAAGCTGAGAAGGTGCGTTTTGCCGCGCATCAACTTGAAGGCCCTGCAGCTGCTTGGTGGGAGAACTACACCACCACTTATCCCATTTTCCTCTCTCATAGCAATTACATGTGGGATCATATTCAAATTCAACAATATATCTATCCCATAGGATATTCTTTTCATGATCCACATGCATGCAAAGTTGAGGCTCTTCAAAAATAGTGGGATTATCATCAAATAAAGTCATGACTTCTCCGATCCCACTTTCAGTATTGTTTCAAATATTCTATTCATCATGAGGTTTGAACAAATTTTCAAGATCATTAGAAAGATCATCACCCCAATCATGATTATTGCAACAAGTAGTGAAGAAAGCAAAACTAGCATCCCCAAGCTTAGGGTTTTGCATATTTTTAGCATGACTGTCACTAATAGGATTTATAGTGAAATCATTGCAATCATGCTTTTCATCCAAGGAGCCCTCGTGAATCACTTCATGAATTTCTTCCTCACAATTTTCATATTCACGCATCTTACGCAAAACTCCAAAGAAATAGTCAATTGCCCTCAACTCACTATCAATTTGTTCCACACGAGTGGGTCTCTTAAAGAGACTAGCAAGTGGATGAGGATCCATATCACTAGATTTTCAGCAAGCGAAGATGCAAGCATATTGAGGGCACATGGCACACAAGCGAACAGAAAGAAAGCGAGAGAAAAGGGGGAACGAAAAAAGACAAAAGAAAACGGCGAAGGAGAAAGGCAAATGAAAACGGCAAATGTGAAGTGGGGGAGAGGAAAACGAGAGGCCACTGGCAACAAAAGTAAATGCAAGAGAAGAGTTTGTGAGACCTACTTGGATAGATCTTGATTTCTCCTCCCCGGCAACGGCGCCAGAAATACTTGTGATGTTTGCTGTGTATCCCTTGCAACGGCACCAGAAATAGTTGTGTCGACGGCACCAGGAATCCTTCAGCTACGGCTACGCCTTAAGGGACTTCTTAGGCAAGTATGCAAAGGATTTCCCCCGTGGCCTTGGAGCCTTGCGTTGGTGTTCCCTCGAAGCGGAAAGGGTGATGTAGCACAGCGACGGTAAGTATTTGCCTCATTTTGAGAACCAAGGTATCAATCCGGCGGAAGAGTATCTCAAGATCCTGCACAAACACAAAAGCTTGCACCCAACGCTATGAAGGGGTTGTCAATCCCTTATAGATTGTTTGCCAAGTGAGAACTGAAAGCAACAAAGTAACAAAGCAAAGTAAAAGCGGAGATGTAAACGATGGATGTGAATAGACTCGGGGGCCGTAGTGTTTACTAGTGGCTTCTCTCATGAAAGCAAGTAGACGGTGGGTGAACAAATTACTGTCGAGCAATTGATAGAACCGTGCACAGTCGTGACGATATCTATGCAATGATTATTTCTATAGGCATCACGTCCGAAACAAGTAGACCGATACTTTCTGCATCTACTACTATTACTCCACACGTCGACCTCTATCTAGCATGCATCTAGTGTATTAAGTCCATAAGAACAGAGTAACGTCTTAAGCAAGATGACATGATGTAGAGGGATAATCTCAAAACAATGATAAAAACCCCATCTTTTTACCCTTGATGGCAACTGCTTGATGTGTGCCTTGCTTCCCCTACTGTCACTGGGAAAGGTCACCACATGGCAGAACCCAAAACCAAGCACTTCTTCCATTTCAAGAATCGTAGATCTAGTTGGCCAAACAAAACCCAAGACTCGGAGAGACTTACAAGGATATCAAATCATGCATATAAGAAATCAGCAAAGACTTGAATATATATCATAGATAATATGATCACCAGTCCACAATTCATCGGATCTCGACAAACACACCGCCAAAGAAGATTACATCGGATAGATCTCCATGAAGATCATGGAGAAATTTGTATTGAAGATCCAAGAGAGAGAAGAAGCCATCTAGCTACTAACTACGGACCCGTAGGACTGAAGTGAACTACTCACGAGTCATTGGAGGGGCGATGATGATGATGAAGAAGCCCTCCAACTCCAAAGTCCCCTCCGGCAGGATGCCGGGAAGGGTCTCCAGATGAGATCTCGCGGAAACGGAAGCTTGCGGCGGCGGAAAAGTATTTTTGAGGCTCCCCTGATTTTTTGCGGAATATTTGGGAATTTATAGGCCAAAGACCTAGGTCAGGGGGCGGCCAGGGAGGCCACAAGCCTGCCCACCGCCGCCTCCCCCTGGTGGCGGAGTGGGGGCTTGTGGGCTCCCTGGAGCCCACCTGGCGTGGCCCAAAATCCCCCTGGACTTCTTCCGTTCGGGAAAAAATCATTTCGGGGTTTTTCTTCCGTTTGGACTCCGTTCCAAAATCAGATCTGAAAAGAGTCAAAAACACGGAAAAAACAGGAACTCACACTTGGCACTGAATTAATAAGTTAGTCCCAAAAAGATATAAAAATGTACATAAAACATACAAAGAAGACAAGATAACATCGTGAAATCATCAAAAATTATAGATACGTTTGAGACGTATCATGGGCCCACCTGATGGGCCCCCGGTACACATCCGTCACTCCCGGTACACTCCCGGCAATGCCCGAAATTCTTACAGAATCCAAATATCAACTTCCTATATATCAATCTTCATTTCTGGACCATTCCGGAACTCCTCGCGACATCCGAGATCTCATCCGGGACTCCGAACAAAACTTCGGTCACCAACACCTACAACTCAACAGTACCGAAACGTCATCGGACCTTAAGTGTGCAAACCCTACGGGTTCGAGAACTATGCAGACATGACCTGAGACACTCCCTGGTCAATATCCAATAGCGGGACCTGGATGTCCATATTGGATCCTACATATTCTACGAAGATCTTATCTGTTGAACCTCTATGTCAAGGATTCATATAATCCCGTATACCATTCCCTTTGTCCTTCAGTATGTTACTTGCCAGAGATTTGATCATCGGCATCTCTATACCTATTTCAATCTCGTTACCGGCAAGTCTCTTTACTCGTTCCGTAATACAAGATCACGTGACTAACTCTTTAGTCACATTGCTTGCAAGGCTTATATGTGATGTTGTATTACCGAGTGGGCCCTGAGATACCTCTCCGTCACACGGAGTGACAAATCCCAGTCTTGATCCATGCTAACTCAACTGACACCTTCGGAGATAGCTGTAGAGTACCTTTATAGTCACCCAGTAACGTTGCAACGTTTGATACACACAAGGCATTCCTCCGGTGTCAGTGAGTTACATGATGTCATGGTTATAGGAATGAATACTTGACATGCAGAAAACAATAGCAACAAAATGACACGATCACATGCAACGTTCATAGTTTTGGTCTTGTCCATCACATCATTCTCCTAATGATGTGATCCCGTCATCAAGTGACAACACTTGTCTATGGCTAGGAAACCTTAATCATCCTTGATCAATAGGCTTGTCAACTAGAGACTCACTAGGGACACAGTTTTGTCTATATATCCACAGATGCATTTATGTTTCCATTCAATACAGTTATAGCATGGATAATAAACGATTATCTTGAAATAGGAAGTATAATAATAACTATTTTATTATTGCCTCTAGGGCATATTTCCAACAGTCTCCCACTTGAACTAGAGCCAATAATCTAGTCTCACATCTTCATGTGATTTACAATGTAATGAATCTAACACCGATACAGTTCTGGTGTTGTTGATGCGTCGCTCGTGGTAGAGGTTTAGTCTGCGGATCTGCAACATTTAGATCCGTGTTCACTTTGCAAATATTTATGTCTTCCTCCTTGATGTAATCGTGGATGGCGTTGAAGCGTCGCTTTATGTGTCTGGTCCTCTTGTGAAACCTTGGTTCCTTGGCTAGAGCAATGGCACATGTGTTGTCACAGAACAGATTGATTGGATCACGTGCACTTCGCACTACTCCAAGATCTGACATGAACTACTTCATCCAGACACCCTCATTCGCCGCCTCTGAGGCAACTATGTACTCCGCTTCGCATGTAGAATCAGCTACGACGCTTTGCTTGGAACTGCACCAACTTACCGCACCCCCGTTAAGAACAAATACGTATCCGGTTTGCGACTTAGAGTCATCCGGGTCGGTGTCAAAGCTTGCGTCGACGTAACCCTTTACGACGAGCTCTTCGTCACCCCCATAAACGAGAAACATTTCCTTAGTCCTTTTCAGGTACTTCAGAATATTCTTGACCACCGCCCAGTGTTCCACTCCTGGATCACTTTGAAACCTGCCTGCCATACTTATGGCCAAGTTGACATCCGGTCTTATGCACAACATTGCATATATGATAGATCCTCTGGCTGAAGCATAGGGGACGACATTCATCTTTTCTCTATCTTCTGAACTCACTTGACATTGAGTCTTACTCAACTTTATACCCTGTAACACAGGCAAGAACCCCTTCTTGGATTGTTCCATTTTGAACTTCTTCAAAACTTTATCAAGGTATGTGCTTTGTGAAAGATCTATTAGGCACCTTGACCTATCTCTATAGATCTTTATGCCCAATATGTAAGCAGCTTCTCCTAGGTCTTTCATTGAATTTTTATTATTCAAGTAATCTTTTACGCTTTCCAAAAAACCCCACATTGTTTCCAGTCAGAAAAATGTCATCCACATATAATATTAGAAACACTATAGAGCTCCCACTCACTTTCTTGTAAATACAAGCTTCTCCAAAAACTTGTATAAACCCAAACGCCTTGATCACCTCATCAAAGCATTAATTCCAACTCCGAGAGGCTTGCACCAGTCCATAAATGGATCGCTGGAGCTTGCACACCTTGTCAGCATTCTCTGGATCGACAAAACCTTCGGGTTGTATCATATACAACTCTTCTTTAAGAAACCCGTTAAGGAACGCCGTTTTAACATCCATCTGCCAGATTTCATAATCAAAAAATGCAGTTATTGCTAACATGATTCAGACGGATTTAAGCATCGCTCTGGGTGAGAATGTCTCATCGTAGTCAACTCCTTGAACTTGTGAAAAACCCTTTTGCCACAAGTTGAGCTTTATAAACGGCCACATTACTGTCCACGTCCGTCTTCTTCTTAAAGATCCATTTGTTTTGAATAGCCTTGCGACCTTCACATAATACTTCCAAAGTCCACACTTTGTTTTCATACATAGACCCATTTTTTGGAATCTGGGCCCACCATTGCTTGTCCATAACTCGCAGGCTCATTGTTCTCTAACAACATGATAGACAAGACAGGATTCCCGTACCACTCGGGAGCAGTACGTGCTCTTGTCGACCTGCAAGGTCTGACAGTAACTTGATCCGAAGCTTCATGATCATCATCATTAGCTTCCTCTTCAACTGGTGTTGCCTCGACATAAATTTCTTTCTGCCATGTGCCACCATCTTGTTCAAGCAGAGGTTCTGTAACCTCATGAAGTTCTATCTTCCTCCCACTCAATTCTTTCGAGAGAAACTTCTTCTCAAACTTTAGGCTGAAGCTTTTTGACATAAGCATCGCATCCCCAAATTTGAGAAACAACAACTTTGGCTTCTTGCCATACCATAGCTCATATGGTGTCGTCTCAACGGATTTTGATGCTGTCCTATTTAAAGTGAATGTAGTTGTCTCTAATGCATAGCCCCAAAACGATAATAGCAAATCGGTAAGAGACATCATAGATCGCACCATATCTAACAAAGTACGATTACGACGTTCGGACACACCATTACGCTGTGGTGTTCGAGGCGGTGTCAATTGTGAAACAATTCTACATTGTCTTAAGTGAGCACCAAACTCGTCACTCAGATACTCTCCTCCTCGAGCAGATCATAGGAACTTGATCTTCTTGCTACGATGATTTTCAACTTCACTCTGAAGTTGTTTAAACTTTTTAAATGTTTCAAACTTGTGCTTCATCAAGTAGATATAGCCATACCTACTCAAATCGTCAGTGAAGGTGAGAAAATAACAATATCCATCGCGTGCCTTTATGCTCATGGTTCTGCACACATCAGTATGTATAATCTCCAATAAGTCACTTGCACACTCCATTATTCCACAGAACGGCATGGTTCGCATGTGTCAAGTGATTCAAAATCAAGTGACTCCAAAAGTCCATCAGCATGGAGCTTCTTCATGCGCTTAACACCAATATGACCTAAGCGGCAGTGTCACAAGAAAGTGACATTATCATTGTTAACTCTACATCTTTTGGTCTCAGTGTTATGGATGTGAGTATCATCACTATCGAGATTCAATATGAACAAACCCCTCAAATTGGGTGCATGACCATAAAAGATATTACTCATATAAATAGAACAACCATTATTCTCAGACTTAAATGAGTAACTGCCTCGCAATAAACAAGATCCAGATATAATGTTCATGCTTAACACATGCAGTAAATAACAATTATTTAAGTTCATAACTAATCCTGATGGTAACTGAAGTGAGACCGTGCTGACGGCGACCGCATCAACCTTGGAACTATTTCCCACGTGCATCGTCACTTCATCGTTCGCCAGCCTTCGCTTATTCCATAGTTCCTGCTTCGAGTTGCAAATGTGAGCAACATAACCGGTATAAAATAGGCACTACTACGAGAGTTGGTTAGGTACACATCAATAACATGTATGACATATATACCTTGTTTGGCATTGGTCGCCTTCTTACTGGCAAGATACTTGGGGCAGTTACGCTTCTAGTGACCAGTCCCTTTGCAATAATAGCACTCAGTTTCCGGCTTAGGCTCAGCCTTGGGTTTCTTCGTCGGAGGGGCAACAGTTTTGCCACTCTTCTTGGAGTTACCCTTCTTGCCTTTGCCGTTCTTCTTGAAACTTGTGGTCTTATTGACCATCAACACTTGATGTTCTTTCCGGATTTCTAACTCAGTGACTTTCAGCATCGCAAATAACTTGCCAGGTGACTTATTCATCCCTTGCATGTCGTAGTTCAACACAAAGCTCTTGTAGCTAGGTGGCAGTGATTGAATAATTCTGTCAGTGATAGCATCTTGCGGGAGATCAATCCCCAGCTCAGCTAGATGGTTTGAGTACCCAGACATTTTGAGCACATGTTCACTGACATACGAATTCTCCTCCATTTTGCAAGCATAGAATTTATCGGAGGTCTCATACCTCTCGATCCGGGAATTCTTCTCAAAGATAAAATTCAACTCCTGGAACATAGCATATGCTCCATGTTGTTCAAAGCGTCATTGAACTCCCGGTTCTAAGCCATACAAAACTACACATTGAACTAATGAGAGTTATCCTTACGAGCTTGCCAAGCGTTCAAAACATCTTGTTCAGCCGTAGCGGGTGGTTCATCTCCTAGCGCTGCATCAAGGACATAATTCTTTTGCCCAGCTTGAAGGATAAGCTTTGGATTTTGAGCCCAGTCTACAAAGTTGCTACCATCATCTTTCAGCTTAGCTTTCTCTAGGAACGTATTGAAATTCAGGGTTGCTACTGCGAGCCATTTATCTACAACATAAAATTTTGCAAAGATTACTTAGACTATGTTCAAGACAATTGAGTTTAGCTAATCATATTACTTATAAACTCCCACTCAAATAGACATCCCTCTAGTTATTCGAGTGTTGCATGATCCAAAGTCACTAACTCAAGTCCGATCATCACGTGAATTGAGTATAGTTTCAGTGGTGAATATCTCCATGTTGATCATATCTACTATATGACTCATGCTCGACCTTTCGGTATCTTGTGTTCCGAGGCCATGTCTGTACATGCTAGGCTCGTCAAGTTTAACCCGAGTGTTTTGCGTGTGCAACTGTTTTGCACCCGTTGTATGTGAACGTTGAGTCTATCACACCCGATCATCACGTGGTGTCTCGAAACGACAAACTGTCGCAACGGTGCGCAGTCGGGGAGAACACAATTTTATCTTGAAATTTTAGTGAGGGATCACCTTATAATGATACCGTCGTTCTAAGCAAAATAAGGTGCATAAAGGTGTTAACATTACATGCAATTCATAAGTGACATGATATGGCCATGATCTTGTGCTTCTTGATCTCCATCACCAAAGCACCGACATGATCTTCATCGTCACCGGCGCCACACCATGATCTCCGTCATTGTGCCGCCATCGAGGTTGTCGTGCTACCTATGCTATCACTACTAAAGCTACTACCTAGCAATATAGTAAACACATCTGCAAGCACAAACGTTAGTTTAAAGACAACCCTATGGCTCCTGCTGGTTGCCGTAGCATCGACGTGCAAGTCGATATTTAACTATTACAACATGATCATCTCATACATCCAATACATCACATCATGTCTTTTGCCATATCACGTCACAAGCATACCCTGCAAAAACAAGTTAGACGTCCTCTAATTTGTTGTTGCATGTTTTTCGTGGCTGCTGTGGGTATCTAGTATGATCGCATCTTACTTACGCAAAGCCACAACGGTGATGTGCAAATTGCTATTTAACCTTTCTCCAAGGACCGCCCCGGTCTAATCCGATTCAACTAAAGTTGAAGAAACAGACACCCGCCAGTCATATTTATGCAACAAGTTGCATGTTAGTCGATAAAACCGGTCTCTCGTAAGCGTACGAGTAATGTTGGTCTGGGCCGCTTCAATCCAACAATACCGTTGAATTGAGAAAACACTAAGGAGGGCAGCAAATCTAACATCAACGTCCACAAAAACTTTTGTGTCCTACTCGATATTTCATCTACGCATGAACCTAGCTGATGATGCCACTGTTGGGGTACGTTGCATGAGAAACAAAAAAAATCCTACGCACATGAAAACCTATCATGGTGATGATCATCTACGAGAGGGAGATCAGATCTACATACCCTTGTAGATCGCTAAGAGGCAAGCGTTAAGAAACACGGTTGATGTAGTGGAACATCTTCGTGATACAAATCACCGCCGTCCCACGGTCCGTCCCGATATAGTACCAAACGGATGGCACCTTTGCGTTCAGCACACGTACAGCTCGATGACGATCTCCATCTTGTTGATCCATCAAGAGAGACATGGAAGTAGATGAGTTCTCCGGCAGTGTGACGGCGCGCCGGTGATGGTGGTGATCTATTCCTGCATGGCTTCGCCTAAGCACCGTAGAAATCCAATCTAGAGGAGGAACTACAAACTAGAGGAGAGGGTTGCACGTGGCTGAAATTGTGTCTCAAAAACCCTAAGACCTCTAGTATATATAGGAGGAAGGAGGGGCTATCCTTGAGCACCAAGGAGAACCTCCTTGGGCTCGGCCGAAGCTAGAGAGGAGGAGTCCTCCTCCAATCCTACTTGGAGTAGGACTCCTCCCCAAGTTGTCGACCTCTTTTGGTTTTTTCCACTTTTTCCTCATGGGCTTTATTTGGTTGACTAATCAGCCCACTAAGAGATATTGCGCCACCATCAAGTCCATGTGGCCCTCTTAGGGAGTGGTGGGCCCAGCTGGTGGGCCCCCGGTACCCATTCGTCACTCCCGATACACTGTCGGCAATGCTTGAAATTCTTCCGGAATCCAAATATCAACTTCCTATATATCAATCTTCGTTTCCGGACCATTCTGGAACTCCTCAAGACGCCCGGGATCTCATCCGGGACTCTGAACAAAACTTCGATCACCAGCACCTATAACTCAACTGTACCGAAACGTCACCGAACCCTAAGTGTGCACACCCTGCGGGTTCGAGAACTATGCAGACATGACCTGAGACACTCGATGGTCAATATCCAATAGCAGGGCCTAGATGTCCATATTGGATCCTACATATTCTACGAAGATCTTATCGGTTGAACCTCTATGTCAAGGACTCATATAATCCTGTATACCATTCCCTTTGTCCTTCAGTATCTTACTTGCCCGAGATTCGATCGTCGACATCTCTATACCTATTTCAATCTTGTTATCGGCAAGTCTCTTTACTTGTTCCGTAATACAAGATCCTGTGACTAACTCTTTAGTCACATTGCCTGCAAGGCTTATATGTGATCTTGTAGTACCGAGTGGGCCCCGAGATACCTCTCCGTCACATGGAGTGACAAATCCCAGTCTTGATCCATGATAACTCAACAGACACCTTCGGAGATACCTGTAGAGCACCTTTATAGTCACCCAGTAACATTGCGACGTTTGATACACACAAGGCATTCCTCCGGTGTCAGTGAGTTACATGATCTCATGGTCATAGGAATGAATACTTGACATGCATAAAACAATAGCAACAAAATGACACGATCACATGCTACGTTCATAGTTTGGGTCTTGTCCATCACATCATTCTCCTAATGACGTGATCCCGTAATCAAGTGACAGCACTTGTCTATGGCTAGGAAACCTTAACCATCCTTGATCAACTGGCTAGTCAACTAGAGACTCACTAGGGACATAGTTTTGTCTATATATCCACACATGCATTTATGTTTCCATTGCATACAGTTATATCATGGATAATAAATGATTATCTTGAAACATGAAATATAATAATAACTATTTTATTATTGCCTCTAGGGCATATTTTCAACAAGGTGTCAATAGCCAGGACGAATAGGAGCGAAGAAATGGGGTCCCCCTCCCTGAAACCCCGCCCATGCGTGACTATAGGTCCGGGCAGACCGTTTAATAAAATCCGTGAAGACGAAGAAGATAGAAGCACAGTAGTCCATGCACGGAATTTCGGGGGGAAGCCCAGGCGTTGGAGAAGCTCCAGGATGTATGCCCACCTGACTGAGTCGAAGGCCTTTTTGATATCCAGCTTGAAGAGGAGCCCGGGTGTTTTGCTTTTGTGTAGGCGTCGGGCAAAATTCCGGACATACATGAAGTTGTCATGGATGCTTCTCCCTTTGATGAAAGCAGTCTGGATGTTGGAAATATGGTCATCCATGTATGGCGCAAGACGTAAGGAGAGAATATTGGCGATGATTTTAGCGATAGTGTGGATGAGGCTGATAGGCCTGTAGTCACAGATGCCTTCAGCGCCATCCTTGTTCGGCACCAACACCACATTGGCCGAATTCAGCCACTGCACATGGGCGGTGTGCAAAGAGTCAAAAAGTTGGATGACATGCATGATGGATAGCTTTACGATTCCCCAACACTGTTTGAAGAAGATCCAAGTGAAGCCATCCGGTCCCGGCGCCTTGTCACTCGGCATGTCTTTGATGGCCCCCCAAACCTCCTCTTCGGTAATGACATTATCTAGGTATTGAAGTTCGTGTGACTCAATGCCCAGATCGTCCCATTTGAATTCCTTGTTGGCTGTGGTTCCCCGCCCCATAACTTTGGAGAAGTGATCATGGATGATCTTCTACTTATCCTTGTGTTCGGTCACCCATCCATTACCGTGCTTTAACCTATGAATGTGGTTTTTTCGTCTACGTGCATTGATGCGGCGGTGGAAGAATTTTGTGTTGGTATCACCTTCTCTCAGTTTTTTCAATCTAGTACATTGCCTCTTTCTAGCCCGCTCAAGGACTGCCAGACTCACGACTCTCCTCTTGAGCCTCGCACGTAGCTCCCGCTCCTCGGGGGAGAGGTCCCGTTCCTCCTACGCACGGTCCAACTGTAGGATCACGAGGAGGGCCACATGGAGTTGAATCTTGGTTTTGAAGAAGAAGCGCTTACTCCACTCCTTGAGGCGGGCTGCGGTTTTCTTGAGCCTATGGTGCAGGATCTGGAAAGGCTCAATATGGCTGATTTGTTTGTCCCAAGCCATTTGTACCATATTCATAAATCCGGGCAAGGATACCTAGAAATTTTTGAACTTGAAAGACCTTGGCCGTCTAGGTCCTTTGTCATCAGCTAGCAGAAGGGGGCAATGAAAGGATAGGGATGATGATAGGGCGTGCAACACGTGGGTGTTGAAAGTTATGTCCCACTCTGTATTGCTGAAAAAAGAATTGAGTTTACACAGGGTTGGGTTTTCTCTCTCATTGCTCGAGGTGAAGCATCTGTTTTGTAGGTGTATCTCTTTGAGCTCACAAGAATTTAGTGCTGCACGGAAATGGTTGATCCTGCGCTTGTTCACATGTCTCTTGTTTTTGTCCCGTGCCAGGTAGATTTGGTTAAAATCTCCAATTACAAGCCAAGCAGTACAAGTCAAAGGCTTATGAGAGACCAGCTCAGTGAAGAAAGAATCTTTGCAGGCACAGTCAGTGGGGCTGATACGTCTCCAACGTATCTATAATTTTTGATGGTTTCATGCTATTATCTTGTCAAACTTTGGATGTTTTGTATGCCTTTTATATCTTTTTTGGGACTAACTTATTAACTCAGTGTCAAGTGTCAGTTCTTGTTTTTCTGTGTTTTTGACCCCTTTCAGAGGAGGATTTTAAACGGAGTCCAAACGGAACGAAACTTCCAAAAAGATTTTTTCCGAAACAGAAGAAGATCGGGAAGCTTGATAACCAAGGCAGGGGGCCACCAGGGACCCCACAAGCCCCCTAGCTGCGGTCAGGGGGGCTGCGCCTCCCAGGCTTGTGGGCTCCCTGGGCCTCCTCTGCCCTAGGTCTGCCGCCTATATATTCCCTAAAATCCCGGAAAAAATCAGGAGATCATCGAAAGTACTTTTCCGCCGCCGCAAGCTTCTATCTCCGCAAGATCCCATCTCGAGCATGTTTTGGTGCCGTGCCGGAGGGGGATTCGGATACAGAGGGCTTCTTCATCAACACCATGACCTCTCCGATGATGCGTGAGTAGTTCACCATAGACCTACGGTTCCAAAGCTAGTAGCTAGATAGCTTCTTCTCTATCTTGGATCTTCAATACAAAGTTCTCCATGATCTTCATGGAGATCTATCCGATGTAATCTTCTTTTGCGGTGTGTTTGTCGAGATCCGATGAATTGTGGATTTATGATCAGATTATCTATGAATCTTATTTGAGTTTCTTCTGATCTCTTATATGCATGATTTCATATCTTTGTAATTCTCTTCGAGTTATGGGTTTTGTTTGGCCAGCTTGATCTATGATTCTTGCAATGGGAGAACTGCTTGGTTTTGGGTTCATACCGTGCGGTGACCTCACCCAGTGACAGAAGGGGTAGCAAGGCACGCATCCTGTTGTTGCCATCAAGGCTAAAAAGATGGGTTTTCATCATTGGTTTGAGATTATCCCTCTACAGCATGTGATCTTGCTTAAGGCGTTACTCTGTTCGTCATGAACTCAATACACTAGATGCATGCTGGATAGCGGTTGATGTGTGGAGTAATAGTAGTAGATGCAGAAAGTATCGGTCTACTTGTCTCGGTCGTGATGCCTATATGTATGATCATTGCCTTAGATATCGTCATGACTTTGCGCGGTTCTATCAATTGCTCGATAATAATTTGTTCACCCACCGTAATATTTGCTATTTTGAGAGAAGTCTCTAGTGAACACTATGGCCCCCGGGTCTACTTCACACCATATTTTCAGCCTTACTCTTTTTCTTCGTTGCACTTTCCGCCTTCAGATCTCACGTTGAAATCAATCTTGAAGGGATTGACAACCCCTTTATAGCGTTGGGTGCAAGCTCGTTTGTGTTTCCGCAGGTACTCTGGACTTGACGAGATTCTCCTACTGGATTGATACCTTGGTTCTCAAACTGAGGGAAATACTTACTGCTCCCGTGCTGCATCACCCTTTCGTCTTCAAGGGAAAAACCAATGCAAGAAAGTCTCCGTCAACGTGTCAATTTCTGGTGCTGTTGTTTGAGAAGTAGCAGAAGGATTTCTGGCGCCGTTGCCGCGGAGATTCAAGTCAAGAACTCATCCAAGTAAGTGTCGCAAACTCATCTCTTGCATTTAAATTTTTGCCTCTCGTTTTCCTCTCCCCCACTTCTGAAAAACAAAAATTTATAAAAAAATATTTGCCTTTTTCGTTTCCCTTTTTCGTTCGCCCCTTTCTCTCGCTTGCTCTTTGTTCGCTTGTGTGCTTGCCTGCTTGCTGAAGTCACCATGACTGAAAACACCAAACTTTGTGACTTCTCGAATACTAATAATAATGATTTTATTAGTACTCGGATTGCTCCCGCCACTAGTGTGGAGTCATACGAAATCAATGCCGCTTTGCTGAATCTTGTTATGAAAGAGCAATTTTTCGGCCTTCCTAGTGAAGATGTCACATCCCATCTTAATACCTGCATTGAGCTTTGCAATATGCAAAAGAAGAAATATGTGGATAATGATGTGATTAAATTGAAGCTTTTTTCCTTTCTCGTTGCGAGATCGAGCAAAAACTTGGTTTTCGTCTTTGCCCAAAAATAGTATCGATTCTTCGGATAAGTGCAAAAATGCTTATATATCCAAGTATTTTCCGTCGACTAAGATTATCTCTCTCCGTAATGATATCATGAATTTTGAGCAACTTGATCATGAACACGTTGCACAATCTTGGGAGAGAATAAAATTGATGATTAGAAATTGTCCCGCTCATGGCTTGAGTCTTTGGATGATTATACAAATCTTTTACGCTGGATTGAATTTCGCTTCTAGAAATATCTTGGACCCCTCCTCAGGTGGAACGTTCATGGAAATCACGTTAGGAGAAGCCACAAAACTCCTAGAAAATATCATGACGAACTACTCTCAGTTGCACACTGATAGGTCACCTACTAGTAAGAAGGTACACGTTATAGAAGAAATTAACTCGTTGAGTGCTAAGATGGATGAGTTAATGAATTTGGTTGCTAGTAGAAGTGCTCCTTTAGATCCTAATGGTATGCCCTTGTCTTCCTTGATTGAGAGTAGCAACGCTAGCTTGGACGTTAATTTTGTTGGTAGGAATAATTTTGGCAACAACAATGCTTTTAGAGAAGCTATGTTCCTAGGCCTTTTCCTAGTAACCCCTCTAATAACTTTGGCAACTCCTACAACAATACTCATGGAAATTACAATAGATTACCATCTGATCTAGAGAGTAATATCAAAGAGTTTATCAACTCGCAAAAGATTTTCAACGCGTCCATAGAGGAAAAACTACTCAAAATTGACGATTTGGCTAAGAGCGTTGATAGAATGTCTAGTGATATTGATGCTTTTAAAGTTAGATGTGCTCCTCCCAAGATCAATATGGATGAAACTTTGAAAGCTATGCGTGTTTCCATGTGTGAGAGCAAAGAAAGAACTGCCCAAATTCGTGCCAGACATGAATGGCTTAAAAAGGTGTGTTCTCGTGATAAGAATCACGAAGATCTTAAAGTGCTTGGTGTGAATCCCATTGAATCTTTGTTTTCTTGTGTCAAACCCAATGATGATGGGGCTGGATATGAATCCACTTTGGTTGAAAAACTCCCTAATGATTCGGAGTCCACCTATCTTGATGCTCAAAGCATTGAAAGTGGAGTAGAAGATATTAAAACTTTGAGTAGTAATGAAATTACTACTTTGGATTTAAAGTAATTCAATTATGATAGTTGCTCCTTGCTTGAATGCATTTACTTGATGCAATCCATGCTAAACTCTCCACATGCTTATAGCCAAAACAAGGCTTTTACCGATCATATCGTCAAAGCTATGATAAAATCCATTGAAGAGAAACTTTAATTAGAAATCTCTATCCCTAGAAAGCTTCATGATGAGTGGGAACCTACTATAAAAATCAAAATCAAAAACTATGAATGCAATGCTTTGTGTGATTTGGGTGCTAGTGTTTCCGTGATTCCAAAGTCTTTATGTGATGTTTTGGGTTTTAATGAGATTGAGGAGTGTTCTCTTAATTTGCATCTTGCGGATTCTACTGTCAAGAAACCCATGGGAAGGATCAATGATGTTCTCTTAATGACATTGATTGCAATCCTACATGCCCTATTATTCTTGGTAAAGCTTTCCTAAGGACTATCGGTGCTATCATCGATATGAAGGAAGGGAATATTAGATTTCAATTTCCTCTAAAGAAGGGCATGGAGCACTTTCCTAGAAAGAAAATAAGATTGCCTTATGAATCCATGATGAGGGCTACTTATGGTTTGAGCACCAAAGACGACGATACGTGATTCTATCGCTTTATGCCTAGCCAAGGGCGTTAAACAATAACGCTTGTTGGGAGGCAACCCAATGAATTTATTTCTTTTTCTTTATGTTTTGTTGCGTCCACACCATCATAATTCTGTTATTATTGTGTCTTTTGTGTTTCTTTTTGTGTTTGAGCCAAGCAAAATCTTTATGACTAGTCTTGGTGATGGTTGTTTGATCCTGCTGGAAAAAGACAGAAACTTTTCGCTCACGAGATTATTTTTCATTTTTATTCAGAAAGAGCTTTTGAGTTGATTATTTTTGTTGTTGGTTGATATGCCTCTTTCCCAGGCAGTCGTAATTGTTCAGAATTTTTGAGGTACCAGAAGTATACGAAGTATACAGATTGCTACAGTCTGGTCTGTTTTTGACAGATTATGTTTTTGTTGAGTTGGTTTCTTGTTTTGATGAAACTATGGATAGTATCGGGGGGTACTAGCCATGTAAAAGTGAGAATACAGTAAACTAACACCAATATAAATAGAAATCAAGATTGCTACAGTACCTAAAGAGGTGGTAGTTTGTTTTCTTGTGCCAATGATATCACGAGTTTATGTTTAAGTTTTGTGTTGTGAAGTTTTCAAGTTTTGGGTGATGTTCTCATGGACAAAGAGATAAGGAGTGGAAAGAGCTCAAGCTTGGGGATGCCCAAGGCATCCCAAGCCAAATACAAGGACACCAAAAAGCCTAAGCTTGGAGATGCCTCGGGAAGGCATCCCCTCTTTCGTCTTCAATCCATCGGTAACATTACTTGGAGCTATATTTTCATTCACCACATGATATGTGTTTTGCTTGGAGCGTCTTGTATCGTAGGAGTCTTTTCTTTTTGTTGTGTCACAATCATCCTTGTTGCACACCTATTGAGAGAGACATGCACTCATCGTGATTTTGCTAGAATGCTCATCGTGCTTCACTTATATGTTTTGAGCTAGATAATTTTGCTCTATGTGCTTCACTTAGATCTTTTAGAGCACGGCGGTGCGTGACTTGGTAGTTGGATTATGCTATGAAAGTAGTCCCAAAGGTGATAGGTACCCAAAGAGGATACCAAAACCTCCATCTTCATGTACATTGAGTAGAAAGAGAAGTTTTGATTCCTCTCAATTAGTTTTGAGACGTGGATTTGGTAATATTAAGAGTTATGTTAGTAGGGTGTTGTGAACCTATAAATACTTGTGTTGAAGTTAGTGATTCCCGTAGAATGCATGTATGGTGAACCGCTATGTTAGGAAGTCGGAGCATAATTTATCTATTGATTGTCATCCTTTGTGCTGAGGTCAGGATCGCGCGATGTTTTACACCTACCAACCATTCCCCTAGTAGTATGTGTTTAGCACTTTGTTTCGATTAGTAATAAAAACTTTCGCAACAAGTATGTGAGTTCTTCATGACTAATGTGAGTCCATGGTATAGATATTGTCGTGGGTATAAGTCTGACAGTAGATGTGTAGGGTACGAAAGGATGGGCAGAGACTTAGCTACGGCGAGGTTGTATGAGTTCAGGCCCCTCTACGGTGGAGGTAAAAGCCCTACATCTCAGTGCTCTTGGGAGCTTGTTGTCAAGTGGAATATGGATTACAGTGAATTGCTCACCCCTGCACCAGAGGGGAAGGACGGCTTATATAGAGTGCGCTGCCCTTCACAACGGTTCGGTGACAACGTTGTCCATATCCATGGGATCGTCCCCCTGGCGTGGCAGAGAAGTGGCGGAGGTGGCAGCTCTGTCGAGTTAAATTCATTCGACCAATAAGCATGAGTTCAATCAAATACTGGAAGAAGATAGAAGAACAATGCACTTACGCTGAAGCGACGGGAACAACGATCCTCATCCGCGGCAAAGCCTTCCGAGGCTTGGATCCACTCAGTTTGACCACCTTAGAGGACTGGCCCGCGGGCTCAGCAGCAGAGTCCCCGGTCCTTTTGTGCTCTGAGTACTCGGAACCACGGGAGAAGCTGGCAAGGCACTCGAAACCACATGAGGAGCTGGCGGGGCACTCGAGGCTGCTGGGGGAGCCGACGGAGCCACAGGTTCGTGACGGCGTTTTGTCCGAGGATCTGGCGGTGGGGGTAGCGAGCTCTGTTCCTCGTCTTCCCCCTCTTCTTCTCCGGACTCCTCCTCCATCTCTCCACTGTCGGAGACGTACTCGACGTTCTCCACGCTGCCCTCCTGGCTACCTTCCTCTTCCTCAGCCGGATTCCCGTTCGAGACAGGAGAAAACCAGTTGGTCCACGCCTGCACGAGATACAGTCGACAACATCAGACGTCAGACAATGATACAAGAAAAAGCGATAAATCTAAGACAATTGTGTGCACTCGACAAGTTATACTCACCTCATTCGGAGGCGGGTTGTCCGCGCGGAAGGGCTTCACTCACCGGGCTCCTCTGGGGTTGTCGCAGGTGCGTGTGATGTTGCGGACCCACGACGTCACAAGCTCCCCGGTCACGCACTCGGGGTTAGTCCGAGTGGAGTCCTCAGGCCCCGAGTAGTGCCACATGGCGTGGTGTCGATCTTGCAAAGGCTGGATACGCCGACCCAGAAAAATCTCCAGCAAATCTATGCGAGTGACTCCCTTTCGGACGACCTCTACCAGCGCATCGACCAGAGGCTGGATCTAGATCTTCTCCATCTTCATGAGCGCAAGCTGCCTAGGCGGAGCCGGACGGTCTAGGCTAAAAGGTGGCAGTCCAGTTGCGGCATTCGGACACGCAACGTCCTGGCAGTAGAACCAAGTCGACTGCCAGTTCCTAACGGATTCAGACAACTGAAGAGCGGGATAGCTACTTTTACTTTTCTTTTGGAAGCCTAAGCCTCCGCAGAGCTGGAGGAGGTGAGTTTTGTCATCCGACTGGCTAAGTCTTTTGATGGTTTGAGATCTAGCAGAGAAGATGTGCTTGAAGAGCCCCCAATGGGGAGGACAGCCGATAAAACACTCGCACAGCAAGACGAAGGCAGAGAGATGAGCTATTGCATTGGGGGGGGGGGAATGCTGGAGCTGCACCCCGAAGTGGTTCATTATACCTCTGAAGAAGGGATGAGGAGGCAGAGAGAAGCCTCGGTACACGTGACTGAGCAGCAGGACGCGCTCCCCCTCCTGGGGCGCCGGCTCTGTCTCGCCCTCCGCCGGCAGCCTCCACGTCTTGTGCTCGATCATGCCTTGCTCCACCAGCTCCAGCATGTCCTCCTTCGTAACCGTGGAGGGGAGGAAATCCCCCTGGATCCAACCCGCCGGCAGTGCTCGCTGCCGCCGCTGAGCAAGAGCCGCCGCCTTCTTCTTCTTCCGCGCCTCGAGTTTGCTCGTCTGCCCCTTCATCATGGTGGAGGGTGTAGATCCGCGGGGGAGGAGGGGAAGGAAGGAGCTTGGGATGCACAGGAGATCGCGAGAGAAGCGAGACAAGTGCGAGCTATCAGGCGAGTGCAACGAAAAACCCTCGCTGTAGAGGTTTAAATAAGGTTCCGACTGGGTCACTAGCAGGTGGCCCCGAAATCTTATCCCCCGACCGGTTGCTGTGATATTAGTGGAGAAGATGAAGGCGCAGAAATCGAGGCGGTAGATACTACTCGATTGCGATGTCGTCATCCCCGCTGAGCGCGCGGCAACCGAAATTTGAGGATCCCAGAAAATCCGCCGCTGTCAGTTGACTGGTCACGTCAAAAGATTCCATGGAAGCACTCGGTCCCTGACGGTTCGTTTCACAGATACATCCACTCGGATCACTGGTCAAGAAGATAAAATGAATCGAGGCAGACAACGCCAAAGTCGCATCCATACCAGTCGGATCCGTACTCCAAGCATCGCTTCGTCGTTCCAACTCCAATCCATTCGGGGACTAATGATGGGGTTATAGTCCTAGGGTAGGGTCATAGGCCTGCCCTATGGGTCCTCCTCAATGACTACCCTTCATAAAGGATAAGGCCCTTAGTCAGTTCCGACTAAATTAAGGACTTCCCATCATCCTGTCGGTGACGATTCCTCCATCATCCAGTCGGAGATGAGCATTCGGAGCGTATCAAACTTATCGACTGGATTCCACTCTGTACATTGTAACCCCCCTGGAGGGCAACGGTCATACGTTTCCATGAACCTTTATTAGCATTTAAGACATACGTTACCTGTAACGTAGGCATTTATTCGCCACTACTCCATCCATGTGCACCGAACCGTTGTGAAGGGCAGCGCACTCTATATAAGCCGCCCTTCCCCATTGGTGCAGGGGTTAGCAATTCACTGTAATCCATATTCCACTCGACAACAAGCTCCAAGAGCACTGAGACGTAGGGCTTTTACCTCCACCGTAGAGGGGCCTGAACTCATACAACCTCGCCGTAGCTAAGGCTCTGTCCATCCTTTCGTACCCTACACATCTACTGTCAGACTTATACCCACGACAGATACACTTTCACCTTCCACCATTGCTAGCCTCTCTAGTGCCGCGCAACTTTCGCCGGTGCACAAACCCAACATATGCCTTCCTCAAAACAGCCACCATACCTACCTACTATGGCATTTTCATAGCTCCGAGATATATTGCCATGCAACTCCCACCGTTCCGTCTCATGACTTGTGTCGTCACTCTTATATTGCCATTGCATGATCGTAAGATAGCTAGCGAGATGTTTCAACGTCATACGCCAAGCTAGATCGTTGCACATCCCGGTACACTGCCGGAGGTATTTCCTATAGAGTCATCATCGTTCTAAGCTTTGAGCTATGAGTAAATAAAGTGTGATGATCATCATTATTAGAGCATTGTCCCGTGTGAGGGAATAAAAAAAGAGAGGCCAAAGAGCCCAAAAAAAGAGAGAGAGATATGGAAAGAGGCCAAAGAGCCCAAACAAAAAAAGAGAGAAAAAGAGAGAAGGGACAATGCTAGTATCTTTTTCCACACTTGTGCTTCATAATAGCACCATGTTCTTCAGGATTGAGAGCCTCTCGTTTCGTCACCACCATATGCTAGTGGGAACCTTTATTATATAACTTGGCTTGTATATTCCAGTGATGGGCTTCCTCAAAATTGCCCTAGGTCTTCATGAGCAAGCAAGTTGGATGCACACCCACTAGTTCTCCTTTTTGAGCTTTCACATACTTATAGCTCTAGTGCATCCTTTGTATGGCAATCCCTACTCATTCACATTGATATCTATTAATGAGCATCTCCATAGCCCTTTGATATGCCGAGTCAATGTGACCATCTCCTTGTCACGCCCAAGATGCGACCCTATCCTCAATTTGGCACGAAGGCCTCATCAGGGATAGAAGCGCATCTCGTCGTGTCGCAAGAATGGATATCGTTACAAGTACATGTACTGAAAAGAAGAGATATACATTGAGAGTTGGCTTACACTCGCCACAAGCTACATCAGAGTCACATCAGTACATTACATATCATCAAGAGTAAGAGCAGGGTCCGACTACAGACGAAAACAAACGACAAAAGAAGAACGATGTCCATCCTTGCTATCCCAGGCTGCCGGCCTGGAACCCATCCTAGATCGAAGAAGAAGAAGAAGAAGAAGAAGAAGAAGCAACTCCAAATGAACAATCAACGCGCTCGCGTCAAGTAACCTTTACCTGTCCCTGCAACTGATGTTGTAGTAATCTGTGAGCCACAGGGGACTCAGCAATCTCATTTCCAAAGGTATCAAGACTAGCAAAGCTTACTGGGTGAGGTATGGTTAAGTGGTGAGGTTGCAGCAGCGACTAAGCATATATTTGGTGGCTAACTTACGAGTACAAGAAATAAGAGGGGGAAGATCTACGCATAACGGACGTGAACTACTGATGATCAAATGAATGATCCTGAACACCTACCTACGTCAGACATAACCCCACCATGTCCTCGATCGGAGAAAGAACTCACGAAAGAGACAGTCACGGTTATGCACACAGTTGGCATGTTTTAATTAAGTTAACTTCAAGTTATCTAGAACCAGTGTTAAACAAAGTTTCCACGTTGCCACATAACCGCGGGCACGGCTTTCCGAAAGATTTAACCCTGCAGGGGTGCTCCAACTAGTCCATCACAAATTACCACAAGCCGCATAGAAATCCTCAATCACGACACTCGCGATCTCGTCGGATTCCCTAGTGGAAAACCTCAACCCTAAGATTACCCAAAACATCACCGGAATCCCGATGCACAAGATATCTCGTCAAAGGTAAAACTAATCCAGCAAGGCCGCCCGACGTGTCGACGATCCCGATAGGAGCCGCGTATCTCGTTCTCAGGACACGACGGATAAGCACAGCGTACGGTGGCCTGATAGAAATCTCCCGAGTTGCCCCGGGTTGGCCCCGCAAACAACTCTAGTTTTGGACCAACACTCATGAGGAGCACTAGACCGGGGGTTGATTAAATTATCCTCGGGGCCCGGGAAGTCCCTATGCAATTTTATTAGGTGATTGGGAAAATGTAGTACCAAAGTTGGGCCTTGCCAGACCAGCTTTAATCTAAAACGAATTATCAAGGGGGTCCCCATAACAACCCCGATCGTGTTAGGAGCGCTCAATTATGGAACATAACACCGGTAGCCGGAAACTAAGGGGGCAAAGGTGGAACAAAACACCAGGCTAGAAAGGCCGAGCCTTCCACCTTTTACCAAGTATATAGGTGCATTATTTTAAATAGCATAATATGGTGATATAACAAGGAACCCATGCTTTCACATGGAAGCGACTGCACCTGCAACTAGCAACACTAACAACATGGTTAAGCAAGCGGTAACATAGCCAATCAGTGGTTTGCTAGGTCGAACAGGTTGAAGGTAATCATGGCATTGTTGAGAGGCTGATATTTAACATGTGGTAGGCAACGAGACATAAACGATAGATGCGATAAAACTAGCATGGCAATGATAGTAATGGTATCTGGGGAAATGATCATCTTGCCTGAGATCCCGCTTGGAAGAAGAATGCCTCCGTGAAGCAGACGAACCGACGTAGTCGAACGGGTCCTCACAATCCGTCACGCTGCGGAACTCTATCGAGACGAAGCAAACCGGAAACACAAATCAACACACGGAATTCACCACACGATGCACAACACAAATGATGCATGAGAGCTGAATACATGCAAGTCATGGCATGACAATTCACACAAACAGACACTACACATTAAGTGAAGTTCAATATGCAACGAGTTGCATATTGACGAAACTCCACGTTAATTATTTAATTCACTCCCGATTACTTACCGGCAATATTAAATGTGATTCAACATGGCAAGAGGTGAAGCGCAATTAAACTACCTATCTAGGCATTTTAAATGAGGTCGGAAATGACATATAGCACCTCCGAGACGACCTCACACGTTAATTTACAATTCTTTCCAGATCTGAATTAACACATTTAATTAGTTATTAAACGGCAAAACAAATAGTTTCACGTGAGTCTACGCGTCATTTCAAGCAATCTACACATAAAGAACATCTCCAACGGAGCTACGGATCAAAAGTTACAAGCACCGCAAGATATGATGGCATGAATGCAAAATGTGTGCAACGACGGTCACGGGCACTTCAAAACATACAAACAGCAAGAGAAAATGAAACTACACGAGATTCTAAGCAAGATTCATGTAGGACACGATCAAATCGGAGCTACGGTTCAAAAAAAACTACGAGCAAAACAAGAAATGACTACAACCTGCCAAAAACAGTCACATAGCTTCTTCTACGCCCCACAACTACGGATACACAACTCCGATATGCTCAAGCAAGGCATGGCACGGAAGAGGGCAAGAAGCACTACAACAAGCAACTAACAACAACTAGCATGGCAGCAAGGATCACTAGAGAAACAAGTCACAAAATGGCATCCCACACACTATTTCAGACTTAGTGAAAATTACACCTCATGAAAGTGCAGTTTTCGAACTGAAGCTATATTGACCGCAGCAAAACCTATAGCTACAGGACTCCAAATGGCATGAAAATTTACAGCATGCTAGAGAAACACAATGGGTACAACTAACTCCATTGGACCAACCTCAAAAGAGCTACAGATCACAAGATGCAAGCAAGACAAGACAACAACAAAATATAACAAATTCCAGACTTAGAAATATTTCAGCTCCTCCAAAACAGCACTATTTCTAGCAACTTGAGGGCAATTAAAACACACCTAAACATGCATTTCTATTACAACTAAAAATACCAGGGACTAGTCTAGACACCCAAGAACAACTCTCTAGTTGACAACTCCATCAAACGAAGCACGGGATAAATCGTACGAATTAAACAAAAGGGCATCACGGCAAAATATCGCGCGAACTAATTTGCTCTAATGTTAAAACTAATTGCACAGAAAAATCCATGGGATTTTTCTACCCCGGAAACATATAAAATATGTGGGGTTTGCAACACAAAATAATGCCGCACATAAATGCGAGAAAAATAACCTATACGCGGGCAAAAATAACTGGCAATCCCTACACGTAAAAATACCAATGACCGCTCTAAAATACGTGGAATAATGGTCCTTAAAACATAGGCATTTCTAATACGCCATACGAACAATCCGGACTTGCGAGAAAATGAAATACGGGGCGTATCCTATTAAAACAGCACGTTACTCTAGGCATTCGGCACGCTAAACAACGTCAAACAATTATGCATGTTTCAAATTCGTATTCTACGCGCAAAACTACCACAAAACCATATATTACACGTCTCGATCCGATTTACGGTTTATAAGTTACGGGGGTTTTAAAATAGCTATTTTCTGGAATTTACTAATTCCGAAAAGTACTAATATCTAATGGGCCGGATCTACTACTAGGCCCAACACATCTAGCACATCAACAAAAATAAAAAAAAAGGCGCAGGGGGGGTCTCACCTCGGTGGGCCTCGGGCCCATGAGGGAAGGCTGGAGGAGGCCGACTCGAGGCTGGGCCTGGGGAGGCGCTGCGGCAGCGGACTGGGCCGGCTCGGGGCCCAGCCGAGGGGGGGGTTGGAGGCGCTGGGACGAAGTCCCTCGTCGTGCCCGAGGGCACGAACCTGGCGGCGGCGGGGCCTCCAGCGGACGGCAGCGACGGGAGCCCGCCCGGCGAGGCTTGGGATCGGCGGGGAGGCCGCAGGGAGATGGATCCGGCGCGGTATCCACCTGCCCTGGTCGCAGCGGTCTGCGGAGAGAACTCCGTGGTGCGGAAGCTCCTGGCAGGCGGCGCATGGCGACGGTGCAGGGAGGACCGGCGCGGTCGAGGGAGGAGCTGGCGGCGGGGCTGGCGCAGGGTGGTGGCCGGACGGGGCCGGATCGGGGCGGCCTGCAGCGGCGGACGCCGGCAGGAAGCGGATCGGGCGGCGTGCAGCTCCTGGTAGGAGGAGCTCGGGGCTTGGAGGAGAACGGGGAGGCGGCCGGATGGGCTCGGCGGGCCTCGTGTGGGCTCGCGGGCCTGGCGGCGCGAGGAGGAGGAGAGAGAGGAGGGTTGGTTGCGCTAGGGCTAGGTTTTGCACGGATTTTGAGGTGGAGGAGGAGGTTGTCCAAAAATATGATGGAGGGGGTATTTATAGAGAAAAGAGGGGCTCGGTTAACCAGAATCGCGTTCCGGATCCAACCGCAGGGTCGGATTCGGACGATTCCGAACGCGGGTATGGGTACGCGGCCGTGTAGAGGGGATATCCGGAGACGAGAGGGAGAACGAGCGGCGCGACACGAATTTTAAAACACCGACAGACGTCCGACGGTAGACCGAATACGGTGCCGCTACGATCGACCGTTCGGGTACCAGACGGACTCCGATCGCGACGAAATTTGACAGGCGGCCTACCTATATATAAATAAAACCGCACAACAAATTCCAGCTCAATCGGAGAAAGTTTTATACACGCTTTGAAAACAGAGTTACGACGGTGCCGCGGGCGCGTGCATGTGCGGTCAGGCTCGGAACGAACAACGACGTTAACCGGCAACTAACAACGGATGCAACATTTGAAAACTGGCGGCAACGGAGATGCCGATGCAATGCAGATGATGCGAATGATGCGATGATGATGCGACAAAATAAAACAGACACACGATGAAAACGGAAAGGAAAGGGAATCTTCTGGAACGGTCTTGGGCTGTCACACTCCTCCCTTTTTGTCTTACAACCACCACCACACTCTATTCCACCTATAGCGCTATATCCATGGCTCACGCTCATGCATTGCGTGATAGTTATAAAAAGTTTAAGAAAGTAAGAGTGCGAAAACAATTACTTGGCCAATACCGGGGTTGTGCATGATTTAAGTTAGTTGTGTGAGGATGATGGAGCATAGCCAGACTATATGATTTTGTAGGGACAACTTTCTTTGGCCTTGTTATTTTGAAAGTTCATGATTACCTTGCTAGTTTGCTTGAAGTATTATTGTTTTCAAGTCAATAGCATACTATTGTTGTGAATCTTACGGATCTGAACATTCATGTCACACGAAAGAAGTTACGAAGGACAACTATGCTAGGTAGCATTCCATATCAAAAATTCATTCTTTATCACTTCCCTACTCGAGGACGGGCAGGAGTTAAGCTTGGGGATGCTTGATACGTCTCCAACGTATCTATATTTTTTGATGGTTTCATGCTATTATCTTGTCAAACTTTGGATGTTTTGTATGCCTTTTATATCTTTTTTGGGACTAACTTATTAACTCTGTGCCAAGTGCCAATTCCTGTTTTTTCCATGTTTTTGACCCTGTCGTGGGTATAAGCCTAACAGTAGATGTGTAGGGTACGAAAAGGATGGGCAGAGTCCCAGCTACGGCGAGGATGTATGAGTTCGGGCCCCTCTGTGGTGGAGGTAATAACCCTACGTCTTAGTGCTCAAGGAGCTTTGTTGTCGAGTGGAATAGGGAATACAATGAGTTGCTAACCCCTCTACCAGTGGGGGAAGGCGGCTTATATAGAGTGCGCTGCCCTCCACAACGGTTCCGGTACAGGAGTGGAGTAGTGGGGATTGAATGCGTACGTTACAGGTAACGTATGCTCTAAATGCTAATAAATGCACCCGGAAACGTACGGCCGTTTCCCTCCAGAGAGGTTACGATGTACCGAGTGTAGCCAGTCGGTTAGCTTGGTATCCTTCGAATGCTAGTCTCCGACTGGACGGTTGAGGACCTGTTACCGACTGGATGATGGGGACTCCTTAATTCAGTCGGGACTGACTAAGGGCCTTGTCCTTTGTGAGGGGTAGTCCTTGGGTAGGACCTACATGACAGGCCTATGACCCTACCCTAGGACTATAACCCCATCAGACCCCTTTCAGAGGAGGATTTTAAACGGAGTCCAAACGGAACGAAACTTCCAAAAAGATTTTTTCCAAAATAGAAGAAGATCGAGAAGCTTGAGAACCAAGGAAGGGGGCCACCAGGGACCCCACAAGCCCCCTAGCCGCGGCCAGGGGGGCCCGCGCCTCCCAAGCTTGTGGGATCCCTAGGCCTCCTCTGCCCTAGGTCTTCCGCCTATATATTCCCTAAAATACCAGAAAAAATCAGGAGATCATTGAAAGTATTTTTCTGCCGCCGCAAGCTTCTGTCTCCGCAAGATCCCATCTCGAGCACGTTTTGGTGTCGTGCCGGAGGGGGGATTCGAATACAGAGGGCTTCTTCATCAACACCATGACCTCTCCGATGATGCGTGAGTAGTTCACCATAGACCTACGGGTCCATAGCTAGTAGCTAGATAGCTTCTTCTCTCTCTTGGATCTTCAATACAAAGTTCTCCATGATCTTCATGGAGATCTATCCGATGTAATCTTATTTTGCGGTGTGTTTGTCGAGATCCGATGAATTGTGGATTTATGATCAGATTATCTATGAATCTTATTTGAGTTTCTTCTGATCTCTTATATGCATGATTTCATATCCTTGTAATTCTCTTCGAGTTGTGGGTTTTGTTTGGCCAGCTTGATCTATGATTCTTGCAATGGGAGAACTGCTTGGTTTTGGGTTCATACCGTGCGGTGACCTCACCCAATGACAGAAGGGGTAGCGAGGCACGCATCCTGTTGTTGCCATCAAGGGTACAAAAATGGGGTTTTCATCATTGGTTTGAGATTATCCCTCTACATCATGTCATCCTGCTTAAGACGTTACTCTGTTCGTCATGAACTCAATACACTAGATGCATGCTAGATAGCGGTCGATGTGTGGAGTAATAATAGTAGATGCACAAAGTACCGGTCTACTTGTCTCGGACGTGATGCCTATATGTATGATCATTGCCTTAGATATCGTCATGACTTTGCGCGGTTCTATCAATTGCTCGACAGTAATTTGTTCACCCACCGTAATATTTGCTATTTTGAGAGAAGCCTCTAGTGAACACTATGGCCCCCGGGTCTACTTCACACCATATTTTCAGCCTTACTCTTTTTCTTCGTTGCACTTTCCGCCTTCAGATCTCACTTTGAAATCAATCTTGAAGGGATTGACAACCCCTTTATAGCGTTGGGTGCAAGCTCGTTTGTGTTTGCGCAGGTACTCTGGACTTGACGAGATTCTCCTACTGGATTGATACCTTGGTTCTCATACTGAGGGAAATACTTACTGCTCATGTGCTGCATCACCCTTTCCTCTTCAAGGAAAAAACCAACGCAAGCAAATCTCTGTCAACGTGTCAATTTATGGCGCTGTTGTTTGAGTAGTAGCAGGGGCTGACTACTGTGACCCCTACATCCCGACATGAGCGACTTAAACATCCCTACATCGAGAGCACTGGATAACCAGGCGCTGACTACTGTGACCCCAGGTTTAGCTGCGCCTGAATATCATCTTGGGTGATCTCCGTAGCTGCCTCTCCACTATGGTCGATCAGCGCTTCCTCAACGCTGTTGACTGCCTGGTCATTGAGGTGTAAGAAAGCCCTCATGGCCAGGATCACCTCAGGAGCAAGTTGACCCTTGAACTTGGCAGTGAAGTCCGCAAGCGTGGCCTCAGTGACATCCTCTCCATCTCGCATGATTCCCAGGGAGCAGCAAAGAAGCTTCTCCGCCGCCTTGGCTGCTGGAATCGTCGTACACGGGCCAGCCCGCTTCATTTTCTGCAGGGAAAGTATGCCACCGTTGTTGGAAATCTTGACGCCAGCAATGGTCTTCCTGAGTGCCGTAGGAGGCCTGGGTGGAGTAGAATGAGGCATTCGGAGGATGCCCTTTTAGCGTTCCTCGAAGATGGTCACGAGCACTTCTTCACGGCCGACAGCGGCATGACCCCTAGAAGGGGATGACGTGCGTGTTAGGGGGCGCAGCACACCAGTGGTGGCGTTGGGGACGCCTGAAATTCCGGCGGTGTGGAGGGCGACCGCAGGGGCTGCAGGAGGGACGTCGGCGCACAGAGCTCCAGAAAAGCCTGTCTAGGCGCAAGCCCGACCGTGGGGGAAGCCGAGGCCGTGGTGCACTTGTAGACTGGGCTTGGCGACAGGACTGAAGTGGGAGAGAGCGATGGTGACACCGGTGGTGTACGCTCCTCTTGGGATCGACGCTTGGCTAAGCATGGGGAAGCGTGACGAGTCGGGTTGCGTCGCCGAGCATTGGCGTCAACATGCCCGCGGACGACCATCAGTGCAAGGGCCCGGGCCGCCTCGTCACTGCCAGAGCCTGGTGCTGTGCCTGGTTTCGGTTCCTTGAGCAGTCCTGGTCCTACGCGTGGTTTCGGTTCCCGCACTTGGTTTCAGTTCCTTGAGCGGGCCGGACAGCTCGTCGACGATCACCTGATCGGTCCCTTGAGCGGTCCTGGTCCTGCGCCTGGTCTCGGTTTCGAGCATTGCGAGAGAGGGAGCAGCGCACCCTGGCGCCCCAACCCTCGCACGCACCCACACCATCCCGGCCACGCCTGCCATCAAGGTCACCCTCATCATCTCACCTGTCTCCACGACGCTACACGCCCTCCTAAGCAGGCCGACGCTCCCGTGGAAAATACGTGTCGTCAATGTACTTTCTATACCACGTGAACTCATTGACTTCCGGTGGTGGAGGGTTATCATCGTCGTCCCAAGCCTTGGAGTGATTTTCATGCAGATCAAGGTGGATGATGACACGATGACAGAGGCCACGACGTCCACGAGGGTCGGCCACTTGACCTTGGCCACGACGTCCATGGGCCGGAAGGGCCGGCCACTTGACCTTGGGGATGGCACTGGGGTTGGACGTCTAGGCCCAAAGCGTCAGGTCCCTCGTGTCTTCCTTGCAAAGTGATTGCGGCTCAATCTAGTCAAGGGAGCATCCACGACCGATTAGGAAGGTGACGATGTACTGATTCCAGGCATGGAGAGGAACCCCTTCCAAGCAGAGGCGGACGTGGTGGAGTTGATCTTCATTGTCCGCGTGGGCCTCGAGATGCCATTCGCGCACGAAGATGCGGTGCCCAACAGCATGGATGTCACCAAGGGACACGTCGCCGGTGCAGTGGTGTTGATGAATGAAGCGTACGAAGAATTGCTCGGGGTAGTGCTTGACGACCTCAACATCAGCTGTCCTGGCACCCAGGGCCGTCGCGAGCTCCGCAGCCACTTGCCGGCAGGAGATGTCCTGCCTGGCACCCTCCAGCCAGGCCACCACACTGTTGGATGAGAGGATGGCCGCCTCATCCTGCATCTCCGGCGTCGCAGGGACGACAACGAAGTCGTCATCCGGCCGCATCGAGGCGTCCCCCATGCGCGGCATCCCGACGGGCGAAGCAGGAGGTTGGAGCAGTGTGTGCAGATCCGGGTCCTCCCAGCCACGGCCGGTCCACAGTGGCGCCTGGAGGGCCGCAGGAGCAGTAGCCGGACGGGGAAGCAGAGGTGGGGCACAGCAGGACTGTCGAGGCAACTGAGGGGCATCCACTTCTTGCGGCAGCTGCGAGAAAAGTGCCCATTTTGTAGGCAGCGGGAGCAGCGGATCGGGTCACGGCATACCTCGGCTCGGTGCCTGCGTAGGAGGCACCGACAACAGCGTCCCAAAAGCCAGCGTGGGATGGACGCGGACTTGAATGCATCAACGTCCTGAGCTGAGCGGCGCGGGCCTTTACGCGACACGACGAGGCGCCAGTCGCCAGCTTCCTCCACCCCGCTCCCCGCATCCGGCATTGAAGACGCGTCAGGAGCACGACGGGAACTAAAACAAACAACTATTTGAACAGGGCCGGGCCGCTAAAATCCAAGGCCCTGTGCCAAACTCTAAAATGGACCCTACCTTACTAAAGAAACAACATATATATAATAACTATATAGTAAAAATATCATATTATTCTTCATCCTCAACATTATATTCTATCTTTGGCCATCTCTAGGGCTAGGAGCATTATCATCGTTACTATGATGGGCATATGCTCTTGATCTAGTGGTTGCTTACGAGAGGGCACTTCTGGTTTTTTTTATGACAAACATATACACAATCTCCTTTCTGAGAATGAGTTAAAACCTCGAGTTTTTGTTTATTCAAACACTTTTGGTAATCAGATTCATGTTTTTTAAACAAAGATATGACTTAGATCTTGCAATACGAGACACCTAGTAGAAAGAATAAAATCAGATATACAAGATTTTTGCAGAACTACATAGGGAAGGAAATCGGAACAACTCACAGTGAAGATCAAGGGATCACGCAATCTCCTTCCTTTTCTGTTTGTGACGGCTGCTATTCCAGCGTTTCAGCTCCTGCGGCCAGCCTGCTGATCTGATCTACCATCTGCATCGTTGGGACGCCGGCCCTAGCCACCGCACGAAGAAACGAAGGGACGGATGTCTCGCTCGCTCGGTCGCCCCTCCTGTCGATCGTTTTTTCCCGAAGGAACTTGACCATCGATCGCGGTTGGCGGCTAGGGCATCACTACAGTACGCGAGACGAGGAGGAGAGGAGGCGTCAAGAGTCGCGGCTGTCCAGAAAGGCAGACTGGCAGAGAGCAGAGATGGCCCGTCTATAAATAACAAAAGCCTACTACTAGTAATGCATACAAAATCTGAGGCCCCAAACAGCCTGGGGCCTGTGCGGGCGCACATGTTGCACCCCCCAGGCCCGGGCATGAGTTTGAATCAGCTTTGCCAGTGAAGCTGAATCTGGAATCTAGAACAAACAACTATTCTAAACCAGCTTTGCCGGTGAAGCTGAATATGAATATAGGCCAATTTTAATGCAATTTCATGAAGCACCTCAAAGTGTACTCGAAGCAACTATTTTTATGCTAATCATCTACTGAAGCGAATCTACATGGGACTTGAATCCAATCAAAGCTGAAACAAACATGGTCTTATATAACCGTGAATCAGCTTTGCTATTGAAGCGAATCCCGAGGTGATTCGAATCAGATCAAAGCTGAAACGGACAGGGCCAAGTTACAGGTAAGGCCCCGATTGAATTGGCGTTTCACGGAGCCATACACGTGTAAAAATTATACAGACCTACATTCATCGTTTCTTTTACAGACGAAAATCAACTAAGACCAGTATAATATTCCTATAAAATATATACAGGTATATAAAAATACACCCATGCCAAACGGGGCCTAAGGGGTAGTCTGGCAGTGGCATTGCAATCCGATACATGTTTCGTCTTAGATCAGTGACCCTGGTACCTCTTGATACTTCATGGCGATTTGTCGTCCGACTTGTGATGATTTAGGCACGTCAGCCGCATTACCCCCCAGCAAAGGCGCTCGGTGGACAGCGCGGTGAAGTGCCGCTGCCCGCCTCCACTACCCACCCTACTCGCTGGTCACTGCTGGCACTGGGGCGGTGGTGGAGACCGGAGTGTAAATACTGATTTGGCTCCCCGTGCCTGCCCGCTCAACTAGCTCTTCTTCTTGCGAACCACTACCTGTCTGTCTACATGTACCACGATGGATTTGGCAAATACATATCGCCTGCGGTAGTTTTGTTTTATGGGTATAAAGTTGCCCTATCCTGTTCTAGCTCTGGCCTGAACCACGCACCGCCACTTTTGAGTCGGGATAAGGTGAGCAGTAAGGATATCACACCCAGCGAGCACTACTAGCTATGGGAGTGCACACACTACCTTCCACTCCGACTCCGGCTAACGCAGGCGCGCGTGGGAAATCAGAAATGCATGCGAGTACTATACTACTTCTAGCTAATGCACGCGCCGTCACGGCCCACCATCGATCGATCCATCTCCACCGCGCCGCGCCCTCAGTTGGCACCGCATCGAGCGAGCAAGAACTCATGGCCACCATCGACCTCCCGTGTCCTATAAATGGTGCAACTCATGGCCGGGGCAGTGCACATTGCAAGGACGCAAGTGACTTACACGGTGCTCAACTGACACAACTAACGGGCAGTAGATGATGCTCAACTTATAGATGGCTAGTAACAGCAGGTACGACATGGTCATGTGGCTTCCTCTCTGCCTCGTCGTTGCTCTTCTCGTGGCCTGCCTGGGAGGATGCCATGGTGAGAGCACCGGTGTGTACGTGGTGTACATGGGCGCCGTGCCGCCCCGGACCTCGCCCGACTTCCTCCGCCAGAGCCACATCCGCCTCGTCGGCACCATTCTCAAGAGGTGCGCATGCGGCTCCGCGTCGTATACCATGTCGTGATCGTGCTTACAGTTACAGATTCAGTTCAAAACTACTGTAAATTTTAGACACAACAAATTTTTTGCTAATGTTGAGAAAGAAAATCGACGGCGTTTGGTATCATCGATCCGCAGGGGGAAGGTGGCGCAGAGCGTGGTGGTGCAGCAGTACAAGCATGCTTTCTCCGGGTTCGCGGCGCGGCTGTCCAAGGACGAGGCCGCCGCGCTCCGGCACAAGCCCGGCGTGGTCTCCGTGTTCGCCGACCCCGTGTACCAGCTGCACACCACCAGGTCGTGGGACTTCCTGCAGCAGACGGACGTGAAGATCGACTCGGCCCGGCACCGGTCGTCCAAAACCACGGCGGCGTCGACGTCCGCGCCGACCACCGAGACCATCATCGGCCTCCTGGACTCCGGCATCTGGCCCGAGTCCCCCAGCTTCGACGACGCCGGCTTCGGACCCGTCCCGAGCAAGTGGAAGGGCGTCTGCATGGCCGGGGATGACTTCAACACCTCCAACTGCAACAAGTGAGTCACATACTGCCATGGCACTGTTCCAAGTCGCGTACGTGACATGTGTCGTCACATTTGATTGATTTTCCGGTGCAGGAAGCTGATCGGAGCAAGGTACTACGACCTCGGCGAGGTGGACAGCGGTCGGACCCGGGGCAGCGGCGGCTCGCCGCGTGACGCGGCGGGCCACGGGACGCACACGTCGTCAACGGCGGCCGGGAACGCGGTGACCGGCGCCTCGTACTACGGCCTGGCCCAGGGGACGGCCAAGGGGGGATCCGCCGCGTCGAGGGTGGCCATGTACCGCGTCTGCTCGGACGAAGGCTGCGCCGGGTCGGCCATCCTCGCCGGCTTCGACGACGCCATCGGCGACGGCGTCGACGTCGTCTCGGTCTCCCTCGGCGCGTCGCCCTACTTCTCGCCGGATTTCTCCGAGGACCCCATCGCCATCGGCTCGTTCCACGCCGTGGCGAAGGGGGTCATGGTGGTGTGCTCGGCGGGCAACGCCGGGCCGGACGCATCCACGGTGGTGAACGCGGCGCCGTGGATCATGACGGTCGCGGCCACGACCATCGACCGCGACTTCGAGTCCGACGTCGTGTTGGGTGGAAATAGCAGCGCTGTCAAAGTACTTTGCTGCACCCTCACACCCAACAAATTTCGTTGTTTGTTTTTGCAGCAGCATTTCTTTGTTCCTCAAAAGGAAGTTTAACTCCGCTCTACTGGTCGTGTCAATGCAGGGTGGGGCTATAAACTTCTCCAACCTGGACAAATCCCCGAAGTACCCGCTGATCGCAGGTGCATCAGCAAAGTCGAGTTCAGCTTCCAGTACTTCTGATTCAGCAAGGTACACATATAGTAGTATGGACCAACTTAATAAGCTCTCACCAAAGGACCATATATATGCCAATACCCGTGATGCGATTTCACCATGTTTCTCATGCATGCCCTGCTCGAATGTTTTGGTGCAGCCATTGTGAGCCCGGCACCCTGGATGCCAGCAAGATCAAAGGCAAGATCGTGCTGTGCAACCACTCGCAGAGCGACACGTCCAAGATGGTGAAGGTCGACGACCTCCAGAGCGCCGGGGCGGTGGGATCTATCCTGGTGAACGACTTCGGGAGGGCGGTCACCACCGCCTACCTCGACTTCCCCGTCACCGAGGTCACCTCTGCGGCCGCCGCCGACCTTTACAAGTACATTGCCTCCACAAGGTACACCATTTGTACGCACCAAAACCATAAGCTCACTCTCAGTGCCCATGTCAAGCTCACTCTAGTTGCATGAAATCAGCGAACCTGTCGCGACGATCACGCCGACGATCACCGTGACGGAGTACAAGCCGGCGCCCGTCGTGGCCTACTTCTCGTCCAGGGGCCCGTCGGCGCAAACCGGCAACATTCTCAAGGTTGAGTCCACCCTAAACCGGCCCTAACCAAGGTGATCGATATAATTGTGTTGTTTTGTGCATGTAAACTAACGCATCCATGCGGTGTATGCAGCCGGACGTGGCTGCGCCCGGGGTGAACATCCTTGCGTCGTGGATCCCAACGTCGTCGCTGCCGGCCGGACAGAAGCAGCCGTCGCAGTTCAACCTCGTCTCCGGGACGTCCATGGCCTGTCCCCACGTCGCCGGGGCCGCCGCCACCGTCAAGGCCTGGAACCCGACGTGGAGCCCGGCGGCCATCCGGTCAGCCATCATGACAACATGTACGTAATCGAAAACACACTGACAGATTAATCGTGTCCAGGCCAGGGGCTCAAAGTCTGAATGTCGATCGTGTCTGCTACCGTGTGGCATGCAGCAACCCAGCTGAACAACGACAAGGCTCCGATGACGACGGACGCGGGGACGGCCGCGACGCCGTTCGACTACGGCGCGGGGCAGGTGAACCCGACCGGCGCGCTGGACCCCGGGCTGGTGTACGACCTCGCGGCGGACGACTACCTCAACTTCCTCTGCAACTATGGCTACGGCACGTCCCAGATCAAGCTCATCACCTCCCCTCCGGCCGCCTTCAGCTGCGCCGGCAACGCGAGCAAGGACCTCATCTCCGACCTCAACTACCCGTCCATCGCCATCACGGGGCTCGCCGCCAGCGCCAGCAGGACAGTGACCCGTGAGGTCACCAACGTCGGAGCGCAGGAAGACGCCACCTATACCGTCACCGTCAGCGCGCCGGCCGGTCTGGAGGTGAAGGTCGTGCCCAGCAAGCTCCAGTTCACCGGCGCCGTGAAGAAGCTGGCTTTCCAGGTCACCTTCTCTGGCAAGAACACAGCGGCCAAGGGCGCCCTGACAGGATCCATAACATGGTCAGATGGAAAACATACAGTCCATAGCCCATTCGCAGTCAGCAGCTGAATGTGAAATCTATGTATGTACAAGATGAGAGACTTGTACATCTCTCGTCTAGCTATGTACTCCCTAGTGATCTTAAAGGTCTTATATTTCTTTACGGAGGAATACAATGTAGTAGCACCAAGTTACTGGCATTTTGGTCATGCAGTTTCACGATCAAATTATAATGGATAAAACGCAATCGCAAGTCGGAACAGCAAGTCACAATTGTGTAACATATAACCCATAAATGTTGGACCCTCTTATCTGGCAAACGTGGAATGGGTGACAATTGTGAACGTTTTGGCTGAAAATCTCAGTCATAGGAGGGGTGACAATTTCTTCATGTTAGCATGGCAAAATCCTTCCAAGAGAAGGTATTTTTTTACAAGAACTATCATCGGTTTTGATCTTGATCACGGCTGTGACGGGTTCACTGGGGTTTCGTTCCCATCGAACATCCGCGGCCCTCCAGGTTGGATGCTGCTAACCCAGATCTTGAATGAGTGTGTTTATGACATATCTAGATGTGACATAGTTATTGCACATCTAAGGCCCTGTTTGGAATCACAATAGATTATGATAATCTGGATTATCAAGATAGATTATATAATCTGGTTTATAAAAATAATCTACGTGGGCATGTTTGGATGCCAGATTATATAACCTATAATTCAGGTTTTACACTGCATAATGACCTGTCCGTCCTCTTTTTAAAAAAAGAGGAGGGTGGCGGTGGTAGGAATGTAATTATCTCCAACTTTACAAGGGTAATGGGTCATTAGCAATTCATAATCTGATTTTAGCTGGTGTAGAGTAGATTATGAGTTTTTAATAATCTGTTCATCTAGTTTTTATAATCTATACCATAATCTGTCCTGTTTGGAGACAAAATAGATTATATAATCTGTGTGGTTTCAAACAGGGCCTAAATGACTAAATCAAGCATTTACAAAAAAAAACTATAAAAATCTCCACGTAAAATCAATAATATAGCACCTAGATGACAATACTTATCTCATATCTAGACGTGTTTTAGCAAAACCGATCCTGAATTGGTGCCTCATGAAGAAGAAAGCAAATCAGGGGCAGACAAAGTAAGATGATGGCGCTCCCCCCCCCCCCCCTCCCACACACACACACACACAAACACAAAACAAAAACCACCCCGCTCAGATCCAACCATATTAAGAAAGGAGTCCTGCTTCCGTACAACCCTCCTCATAGAACATATAAAAAGTAATATGGACCTTTTTATAATTATGCCCACTTCTACACGTATACACCATATAAATACCTGGGGCTCTGCATGCGATTAACACATTCCGCTTGCCACTCGAACAAACAAATGTTTCTGATTTATCATACGGTGAATTATATAAGAACACACAACAGTGTATATGTACAAAAACTTTTCTTCAAAAAATTGTGAACAATTTACAAATGCTGAATATGTTTTGGAAAAAGCAAATAATTTGTGAAAGTCCAAACCGCTTTGACAAATAAGGGGCCCTATAGTGCAATGTGTAGGGATCACAATGACAACTAGGCTCTTAGGGTCTCAGGCATTACCGACCCGTCGAGTCTCGAGGCATTAGCTTGCCGAGAAGCACTTGCTCTAGCTTTGGATCTTTCGCATACTCGCTGCATGAGATTGCAAAGGGGTTGTAAATGACATTAGGGGCACTGGAGGCATGTATGAAAGTATAGTAAAGGAGATCGTTGACATGACAGCGCATCTGCAGCAATGCACCTTCATCTTTTAAGGTCGTGAATCAAATCACGAGGCACATAACCTTGCTAACATGCTTTTGGTATGGATTTAGGGCGCCATTTGTGGCTTATAAACCCTTCCGCTTTGAAATCAATTCCTATGAGCATTTTAGTTCAATAAAGCAGTGTATTTAGACGCAAAAAAATCTAGTTAATAGTTGTCACTTGCAAATGTCAGTCCCCATCTCCTCAAGTGTTGACAAATGATGTATTGTATGTGTGTCATTTTCCGCAAAGGATTTATCTCTTTTTCCGTAGATTTGCTTCTGCAAAAGTTTTATCCTTTGAACCGTACGTCCAAATAGCGAACATTTTTCACCTTTAGATTTTTTTGTGTTAAGATCTTTGAAACTAGATCCCTTGTTATCAATAGATTTCGACGAACTTTTTTTCATGAAAATCCCAAAAACAAAAATATCAAAAACCGAATAAATGGAAAACAAAATTAAAAAAAATAAAAAGAAAAACAGAAACCAGAAAAAAAAGAATACCAAAATAATCATCAGAAAAAAAATCAAAACCTGAAAAAATGGTTGTAGTTTTCACCTTTTTAAGCAAAGCACGGGTTGTGTTTTCTCTTTTTACGGGAAGCACAAATCACAGAAGTACATGGCGTGACCCTTGCAGAAAAGCGCTACTTCCCAAAAAAAAGCAAAAAAAAACATCTTCCAAAACCTAAGAAAAATCAAGCAAAGACCAAAAATCCAAAAAACCATTGAAAATTTATTATTCAAGACCTGACGTTGGTGCTTGCATTTTCCTGGATTTATTCCAGGTATTCCGGCGAAGTGCTTTCAGTGGGAGGAGACGTTCTCGTCGACAACGATTGCGTCAGTGGCGACTTCGTCAATCTCAAGATGATGTGCCGGCTTAGTCTCTCGAAGGTGCTCATAGGGATAGGGTGTGCGTGTGTGCGTTCATAGGGGTGAGTGTACACTCGTGTATGTGAGCGACTTCGATTGTACTCTGCTTAAAAAAAAAGAACACGTGCAGAAAAATAAAACAAAATTCAAAGGAAGCGCCGAGCACGTGACATGTGGCAACGACTGTACTCACGACTTAGTGTGCTCCATGGCAAAAAAGACCCTTATGGAAACGTCCCAAAGGGTAATCTTTAGTTAGTTGCTCCCTCCATTTGACATGGGTTCAATCTTTTTTGTGATGTGTGTGCATGGTTAGGATACAGAGTCCATGGGTCGTGTCCTCATTTTCTAAAAAAATATGTATGCATTTTGTTTTGCTTGGTTTCCAGCCTCTGAAGCCCATTAAAAATGTTTGAACTGTCCGTTTGGATGTCACTTGATACCATACTCCATTCATATGAGCTGATGCCACTCGGTGGTACTGCTCCATCCTTTCTTCAAAGGGGTCAACTCAAAAATCCCTTTCACGAAGGTAGACTGTGAGTGATGAAGCAAATTCCACAGGTTGCAAAATTGTCCAATTAGCTCTCTTGTTTGCCGGTGTTTAATCGGCATTAATTGCAACACACGCATGCATGTGCATTAAAAGCATCTCCAACACGCGCTTCGTCCGGCGCCTAAAAAACTGATTTACAGCGCGTCCATCGTCAGGTTTGGCGCGGCACGCAGCGCTGGCTCGAGCAGCCGCGCTGAAATGAAGTGCGCGCGCACGCCTTACAATTCTTTATTTTAGTCAGAAATTTCACACATCTCATTCAACACAAAACACATCGCATATAATTTGAATCACAAACATCATTCAACCAAGTTCGTGCCCGAAAGTTCATGCGCACAAGTTCAAATACGCAGTAGAAAACCATGCACACCCAGTCTGAAGTAGTACACGTCCCGGCAGGCGCATCACACAAGCCCCGTCTTGAAATACAACAAATAGTTCAACAATACAGCAATACAACAATACAACAAATAGTTCAACAAATAGTACAACGCACAAATCATGATGCTCTTTTGCGGCCAATCCAAGCTGACCAGAGAGAGGGAGGAAGCCGCGGCCGCGCGGAGAGAGACCGGGGAAGCGTCGGAACGGTCACCGGAAAAACGGCGTGGCGAGGGCGGCGCGGCTGGATGGGTAGGTGGAGTTTCGCATGAGCGCTCGAGAGTTCAGCGAGCGGGAGCGGGCGCAGCAAATAAGCGCCGCGCGATGGCGTTTCCTCCCGCGTGCTGAATTACATATGCTGTGCGCGCCATTTTTGCGCGTCCGCTGAAGCATCCGGAACAGTAGCGCGTGCTAAAATGACTACTTTTTCAACACGACGCCTATATAGCGCGACTGTTGGAGATGCTCTAAATAAGCAAAAATGGCTACATGCACTGCTTAGTTTTTTAAACGTGCTTTGGAATATAAAAGGGTGATAAAGAGGAATGAAAATGGGACTAAGGCTGGTTATAGTGGGAGTATCATATATTACTATCATGCATATAATACTATTGTATGATACTACCTTCATAGTGCATAGTATTATTTTTTTAAAAGGAGTGTTACCTCCGGCCTCTGCATCAGCACGATGCATACGACCCCTTTATTAAAATAAGCAAACGAATCTCGGTTCAACATAGTCTTCGACATAGCGGTATGGAAGTAAAATTAAATCAAAAAGTGCCACAACCGGCAAAACAGGTCTAGATGCCTAGCCATCTATCCTATTACGGGACCGCTATCTAAACCGGTTAAAGATATCCCGTGCTACCGTCTCCCATTGGATAGACCCAGTAACCAAAGGCTCCCTGGTTTCCGTAGGAGTGTGTAACGACCATGTACGGATCAATGACGCAGCTTTGTGTAGTACCTGCAAAAAATGTATATTTGTATGTCTATCAAAAACCACATCATTCCTACAGTTCCATATAGCCCAAAGAAGTGCATAAACTCCGATACGAATGTGTCTAGCAATAATCATAATAACTCCATCTAGCCACGCTCCAAATAACGTGTCAATGCTATCCGGAGGTACAATGTTGAAAGCTGTACGCATTGTGTGCCAAAGAACTCTCGCAAGTGGACATTGGAGAAAGAGGTGTGTAATGTTCTCTTCGTTATCACAAAAGCTACATCGAGTATTTCCCCCCAATTACGTTTAGCCAAATTATCCTTAGTTAGAATCACCTTCTTGTGCACAAACCACATGAAGAACTTGATCCTTAAGGGTACCTTGACTCTCCAAATGTTAATTGTTTTTGGGATATTACTCGTGTCAATAAGATTAATACACATCGATTTTACCATAAATATTCCGTTATTTATAAGCTTCCAATGCACCCTATCAGGTTCCTCTGATAACTGGATATCCATGAGCCTCCTGACAAGGTGTGGCCAATCCGCCCAACGATGGCCTAACAATGACCGTCTGAATTGGATATTTAGAGGATTTGACTAAAGTGTTGTGGCTACGTACGCCTCCTTGCGTTAAACAATATTATAGAGAGTTGGATATTGAACAGCTAGAGGTATCTCCCCCAACCATGAATCCTCCGAGAATCTCGTACCCTCACTGTTTCCAATAATAAATTTGGTTCTATGGAAGAAGGTTGACCTCACTCTCATCAATCCCTTCCAGAATGGTGAATCATTGGGTCTAACTTTTACCTGGGATAAGGTTTTAGAATGTAGGTACTTATTACGTAAAATTTGTACCCACATGCCTTCTGTCTCTACAGAAAGTATAAACAACCACTTACTTAGCAGACATATATTATTTACCTCTAAATTCTCAATTGCCAGACCTCCTTGGTCTTTGGGCCTACAAATAATATCTCATTTAGTTAATCTATATTTCTTCCTGTCTTCATCATTGTGCCAAAAAAATCTAGATCGATAAAAATCCAACCTTTTGTGTACCCCTACGGGTATTTCAAACAAGGATAGAAGGAACATCGGCATACTCGTAACCACCGAGTTTATTAGAATCAATCTTCCCCCATATGAGAGTAGCTTGCCCTTCCAGCAGCTTAGCTTTTTCTCAAATCGACCCTCGATGCTTTTCCACTCACTATTGGAAAGCTTGCGATGGTGAATAGGTATAGCTAAATAACTGAACGGTAGGCTTCCCAGTTCACATCCGAACAATTGTTTATAAGTGTTTTTTTTCATCTTTGACTTTCCCAAAACAAAAGAGCTCACTCTTACGAAAACTGATCTTCAAGCCTGACAATTGTTCGAAGAGGCAGAGCATAAGCTTCATATTCCTGGCATTTGCTACATCATGTTCCATAGATAAGATAGTATCATCAACATATTGCAAGATAGACACGTCACCGTCCACAAGATTCGGCACCAGTCACCTACCTGGCCTCCTAGTTTAGCCCTTCCTATTAGAATTGACAAGATGTATGCAACTATGTTAAATAGGATGGGTGACATTGGATCTCCCTGCCTGAGACCTTTGAAAGTTTGGAAGAAATGGCCAATGTCATCATTGACTTTAATTCCAACACTCCCTTTCTGTATGAATGATTCAACATGATTCCTCCATATTTCGTTGAACCCCTTCATACGTAATGCCTGTTGTAGGAATGTCCATTTGACCTTATCATATGCCTTCTCAAAATCCACCTTGAAGATAATCCCGTCTAGTTTCTTCGAGTGAATTTCATGCAGTGTTTCATGCAGTACCACCACACCTTCTAGTATGTTCTGGCCCGGCATGAAAGCCGTCTAAGTAGGTTGCACTACTTCATGAGCAATCTTAGTCAACCTATTCATTCCTACCTTTGTAAAGATTTTGAAGCTGACATTCAGAAGACAAATAGGTCTGAAGTGTTCTATACGCACTGCACCCTCCTTCTTTGGCAACAGTGTCACTGTTGCGAAATTCAGGTGAAATAACTATAAGTTTCCATCAAATAGGTCTTGAAACATAGGTAACAAGTCACCTTTGATAATGTGCCAACACTTCTTGTAAAACTTAGTCGGAAATCCATCCGGGCCTGGTGCCTTATTATTTTTCATTTGTGATATGGTTTCAAACACCTCTTTCTTCGTAAAAGGCGAGGTTAATAACTCATTCTCGCCAGTCCCGAGCTGAGGTATGTCACCGGCCATTTGTTCATTCATGGATACAAAATTGTCCTCAGGATCCCCGAAGAGTTTTTTGTAGTACTCAGAGATATACAATTTCAGATTTCCGTACGCTCATCTTGCTCGAGCTGATGTATCATAAACTAGTATCATAGATGATCTTATTTATTAACATGTATGACACATAGTAGCATAGCACTTAACATGTTAAGGTATCTACCTACGATACTCTAACCTCCTCTCTCTTCTTTAATTGTCTGCCACATCAGCATGTTTGCTAGTCCCAAGTACATGATACTACCTAAGTTACTCCCACTATGGCCAGCCTAACAAAACGAAAAAAAATTGAAAGGAAAAATAAGCCCAAGAAACGAAAAGGAGAGTATCACATAGAGCAAGGCATGGAAAAGGAAGGACGGGGGGGGGGGGATTGTCACCTCCTCCTAGACGGATCGGCGCCAGCATAGGCCTCCCCTACCCATCTTCGTTGGCTCTACCTTGGTGAAGCAATTGTATGTGACAGTGGTGTTGGTCGTGACGACACAACTCACACATGAGCCACTGATGCCGAAGGCGAAGGTCTTTCTATTGGCGAATGCTATCGAGGACCTTAGCGGTTGCAATGGCCGGCATGCATGTTGTAACATTTGGGACTAAGGATGGATGTAGTACAAGTTGATATGACTGGGCGGCGCCCCTGCTGTGCGGTGGCGATTGATGCTCCATGGCTAGCTATCACCTGAGGTAGGATGGTGGCGGTGGCGGCGCTCCATCCATTGAGGGTGCCAGCTACGCGCATTGGGTGGCATCGAGGGTTGCAGATCTAGCGTCCTGCCTAGTGAAAGTGCATGCTATGCCCCTAATTGTCTTTTGGTGTTAATGACAGCACATACATAGGAAACTAATCCTATTTGTTGAGTGTATCTCAGGACGGCAAGTACTTTAGTAGATTAAGATTTCTGTGCCAAAGGCTGCCTGAAAAGATTGGTGAGTTATATTTCGAGAAGACTCGGGATTAAGAAGAGATGCTGTAGAATAGTCTTTTGAGTTTACTGATATTGAGTATAGGGATCCCGCACTATTAAGAGGGGATCACAGGCTTTGCGAGAAACTTGCTCATACCACATCTCTACAATCATATCAAACATCACACAATATCCACTCTCTACAATTCAACATATGTCCAATCTCCTCGGACATCCGGCTCCCTCCGGACGTCCGAGGGCCGGACGTCCGGCTGGCTTCGGAAATCCGCAGCCAGACACTAGTAGTTTGTACACACTATAACTCGGAAATCCGGCTCCCTCCGGACGTCCGAGGGCCGGACATCCGGCCAAGCTCCGGAAATCCGCAGCCAGACACCAGTAGTTTGTACACACTGTAACTCGGAAATCCGGCTCCCTCCGGACGTCCGAGGGCCGGACATCCGACCGAGCTCCGGAAATCCGGAGGCCAACACCAGTAGTTTGTGTGCACTATATCTCGGACATCCGGCATCCTCCGGACGTCCGAGCTCCGGATGTCCGACCCCCGTCGGAAATCCGGAAGCCACCACCAGAAGAAATTGTGTTGTATAATACGGACTTCCGGGCCACTTCCGGACGTCCGGCTGCTGATGTATTCGAATAGGTTCAGGCTCACCTACAGGCCTCGGACGTCCGACCCCTGTCGGACGTCCGGCCACTGATAAATTCAGTTGAGCTCTAGTCATGCCTACAGGTCTCGGACGTCCGACTCCCTCCGGACGTCCGGTCCCTCACGGACGCCCGGACTTCCGACAAGTGTCGGACGTCCGGGCCCTGTGTGACTTATTGCACCTCCAACGGCTGGATTTCACTCCACACTATATATACTCTTCTCCCACCTCGTGAAAGGGTGTTCAACACAGCCAAGATACATCCAAGAACACCTTTCCTCTCACTCACTCTTGTCTACACTAAATCCTAGATCCCAAGAGCATTTGTGAGTCCTTTAGAGTGTTGTTCCAATCAAAAGAAAGATCGTCTCCCTCTCCTTCTTCCCACCAAAGTGATTTGTGATTTGAGCAAGTTTTGAGCAATCCCCGGGATCTTGTTACTCTTGGAGGTTGGAGACTCCTAGGCGGTAGGAGTCTTCGGAGAGGAATCAAACCATTGTGATATCCCCCGGAAAGTTTGTGAAGGTTTGGAAGCCACCTCAAGGCTTACCACTAGTGGTTGAGAAACGCCTTCGTGGAGTTATCTCAAAGGGAGAATAGGGTGAGCCTTCGTGGCGTTGGTGTGCCTTCGTGGTAACATCTGCCCCTCTAACGGTGACGTAGCTTCCCTCCAAGGAAGTGAACATCGGGATACATCCTTGTCTCTCTCGGAGTTTCGGTTATTCCTAACCCTAACTCTCTACTTGTGTTAATCCTTATTACATACTTGTATTTGCTTATTGTTTACCGCTTGCCTTGCTTCACTCCTAATAGCTTACTCTTTGTCATAGAAATTATTAGGCTTACACTTATATTCCGCACTTTAGCCTAAAATTGCTAAGTAATTGTTAAAATTTGGATTTGTACCTATTCACCCCCCCTCTAGGTCCATCTCGATCCTTTTCAATTGGTATCAGAGCCCCGTGCTCTATTTGTGTGGCTTAACCGCCCTAGAGCGAGATGGACATGGATCCAGCTGGAGTAGCTCCAGTGCAGAGGGACGGGACTTCCACGGAAGTCAAGTCTTTCACCTCTGAGGACCTGGAACGGGCCCTTGCCAAGCAAAAAGAGGAGCATGATGCTTCTCTTGAGTCCATGATCCAAATGAGACTAGCAGCACTAACCACGGGGACAACCACGTCCCCGAGGGCCTCAGGGCCCCACGTGCACGGTACTTCATTTGGCCAACCTCCGCCGGAGAGGAACCAAACCAGTGTTCCATGGCTTTATGCTAAGTCTCAAATTGAGAAACCTAAGTACAATCCTGGAGGAAAACCTCCCTTGCTTGATGACAATTCCGATTTTGCTTTGTGGAGAGTTGGTATGCAGGATCATCTTAGGTACGCCAATGATGAGATGCTGGACATCCTCGAGCATGGGTACAATCCTGTTGATCCAAGATGCCTCACGCCCAGAGAAACTTATGACAAGCATCTCAATGACACTACAATCATGTGCATAAGAAAGGGGATGAATGACAAGCAACGAAGACCTTACATTCACATCACAAGTGCCAAGGAATTGTGGGACAGCATCATAAGGACCAAGACCGGTACCTCCACTCTTCGGCTTGCTCAATATGAAATTGCCAAGGGGCAATTACAGAATTTCTGTATGGAAAAGGGTGAATCTCCCAAGCAACTACTAGAACGTCTCATGACTCTCGCCGCAGACATTGAGTCATGTGACTGTGACAAGACACACGATGGTTTCAATTTGACCAAGAGATTTCTTGTGGACAAGTTACTTCACGCCCTTGCTCCATATCACCATCAAATGGTATGGGACATGAGACAACATCATGCCTTCAAAGAAATGACTCAGGATGACATCATATCCACTTTCCAACTATTTGAAGAGTCAAAGGCAAATGCAACAAAGCACCTAGCCATGCATGGCACTTCAACATCAAAGATCAACCTTGCTTTGAAAGCCAAGCATGAGTATGACGAAGAAGAAAGTGAAGAAGAAGAAGGTGATGATGACTGTCAAGATGGTGATGATGTTGACTCTGATGAAAGCCCATATTTTGAGGACATTGCCCTCTTTGTGAAGAAGTTCAAGAGAAGATTTCCAAAGAAGAAGGTAAGAAAATGCTATAACTATGAGGAAACCAACCACTTCTCCAACGACTGTCCTTATGAGAAGAGAGAAGACAAACCAAGGTTTCCAAAGACCTTCGTAAAGAAGAAGTTACCAAACCCCATGAACTCCAAGTCCAAAAGGACAGATGGAAGAGCAATGGTTGCTCAAGAAGAATCAGATCCAGAAGATGTTGGTGGAGTTGCCGGAGTAGCTCAAGATACACAGAGTACTTTGAGGCTAGTCAACAAAAGTGGTGATGTTGTTCACTACAACTATATGAAGGACTACAAGGGCAACGCTCACAAGTGTGTGATGGCAAAGACTGCCATGGGAGATGGGGAATACCAAAGCTCCCATGATAAGGTTAAGGTAACCCCACGGCTAAACTCCTTCAGTCTAGCTTCTACCCCTTCTGATGAGTATCTTGATGCGGAAGATCATTATGAGGATAACGATTTAGATCATCCCATGTTTGCTAAAATGAACAAATTTATGGGCCCTCTCAAAGGAAAGAAGCTCACTATGTTTCGTATACTTATGGAAATGGTGAGTAAGCACACCAATACCATCAAGGAACTCGAAACCCTCGTCACTGAGGAGAAGGAGAGAAATGAACTCCTTAAGCAGAAAGTCCTTTATGAGGAAGCACAAAATGATGCATTATGTTCAAAAGTAGGTGAAAACCTTGATAAACATGCTAATGATCTTGCCTCCTTGAAAAAGTCTGAAAATGTGTGCAGAGAATTACTAAATGATAAAGACCGACTTGTGAACTCTCATGCTTCTCTTTCTAAGGATTGTGAGCGTCTATCCTTGTCTCTCAAAGACAAGGAAGAAAAACTCACTGCTCTTACAAAGAGCTTTGAGGCACTTAAGGTCACTTATCTTGACACTCTAGCTAAGGCCTACTCCTCACCTATTATCAATGTTGATACCTGCACTACTAACCCTAGTAGTGAACTGACATCTATCCGTGAGGAAAACTGTTCATTAAGGGCACAACTAGACAGAGGTCTCATGACATGTGCACAAGGACAAAAGACTCTCAATGAGATCTTAAGTCGACACAATGGAGGTGTCGCAAAGGAAGGGCTTGGGTTCAACCCAAGTACTGCCAAGAAAAGTGCATCTCCTCTGAAGTGTACCACTCCTCTTAAGGAAATATTTGTACCAGAGGGACACACGAAGAAAGGTAAGGTTGTGAGTGGATCGGCCACTAGGGGTCCGTCTGCTCACAGCAAGACAACCGAATTCATGCCGCCATCCTATGTACTACGCAAATCAAAGGAAGGAGAGGTCTATGCTAAATTCGTTGGTCCCCGTAATGCATTTCGATTCTATGCTATTTGGGTCCCTAAGACTCTTGTAACTAATGTGAAAGGCCCCATGACAAAATGGGTACCTCAAACCAAGTCTTAATTCTTTACAGGCTATTTTCTCCGGTGGAGCAAAATGGGTGATCGACAGTGGATGCACCAATCATATGACCGGAGATAGTAACTTGCTCTATGACTTCATGCAAGCCATTCGACCATACATGAGCATTGTATTTGGTGGAGGGTCGAAAGGGCAGGTAATTGGGTTGGGCAAGGTGGCAATCACTAATGACATGTCTATTGCAAATGTCATGCTTGTTCAATCTCTTCAATATCATTTACTTTCAGTTTGCCAATTGGCTTCCGTCGGTTATGACACACTATTTGGACTAACGGATGTGAAAGTCTTTTAAGAGAGACACTCTTGAAGTGGATTTTGTTGGAGAGTTGGATGGCAACCTTTACACGGTTGATTTCTCGAAAGAGAGCACTTTCCATACAACTTGTCTAATGGCCAAGGCCGACATGGGATGGCTGTGGCATCGCCGGCTCGCCCATGTTGGCATGAAAAATCTTCAAAATCTCTTAAACGGTAATCACATCCTTGGACTAACAAATGTATCTTTTAAGAAAGATCGTGTGTGCAGTGCATGCATAGCTCGGAAGCAACATCAATCAAGACATCCACCCAAGAACGTTGTATCCACTTCGAGGCCGTTAGAGCTCCTTCATGTGGATCTATTCGGGCCTCCTTCATGGGCAAGTCTTGGAGGGAAAAAGTATGGCCTAGTCATTGTTGATGATTACTCAAGATATACATGGGTCTTCTTTCTCAAGTCCAAGGACAAGACAAAGGCCACTTTCATTGATTTTGCCAAACAAGCCCAGCGGAAGTTTGACAAGCACATTAAGGCAGTAAGAAGTGATAATGGCTCTGAGTTCAAGAACTACACCCTAGAAGAATTTCTGAGTGATGAGGGGATTGAACATCAGTACTCCACACCCTACACTCCCCAACAAAATGGTGTGGCAGAAAGGAAGAACCGGACACTTGTGGAAATGGCAAGGTCCATGTTAGATGAATACAAGTCACCACATAGCTTTTGGGCTGAGGCCGTCAACACAGCATGTCATGCATCAAACCGGCTCTTCCTCCAATCAATATTGGAGAAAACTCCGTATGAGCTCCTAACTGGGAACAAGCCCAATGTTAAGTACTTTCGTGTGTTTGAATGCAAATGCTTCATCCTCAACAAACGGGAACGGTTAGGAAAATTTCAATCCAAAACAACAGAGGGGATTTTTGTTGGCTATGGATCAAACTCTCACGCCTACAGAGTCTACAACAAATCCACTGGATGTGTTATAGAAACCTGTGACGTGACGTTTGATGAATTTAACCGCTCCCATGGGGAGCAAGTTGATCTAAATGATGCAGGTGAAGAAGACTCCCCACAAGATATCTTAAACATGGGTGTAGGTGCACTTTTGCCTATGGAACAAAGACCCCATGATGATGATGAAGATGATGAGAACATCTCGCATCCTCAAGACGGTTCACTACCCGTACCTCCACAAGATACTAGCACACCCATCATGCCAGTTGTTGAGGATCAAGTAGGAGATGACACTCAAGAACAAGTTGATCCTCAAGAGATAGACCAAAGTATGGGCATGCTTGATGATGAACCTCAACAGGTGCAACGCGAAGAGGAATATCTTCCTCCGCACATAAATGATCCATATGTTGAGGACATTGATGATGGAAACAAAGTAGAACCTCGTGAAACCTTGACCTCCATCATGCCATGTGTGGCCGGTCGTGTTGATATTGATCAAATCCTCACAGGCGTATCGGAAGGTAGAGTGACTCGTAAACAATTAACAAACTTTTGTGCTCACTTTTCGTTTGTCTCTAGTACCGTGCCACACAGGGTTCAGGATGCACTATGTGACAACGACTGGCTACTTGCTATGCAAGAAGAGCTAAACAGTTTCACACGCAATGAAGTATGGTGATTGGTAGAACGACCAACTGAAGAACATAATGTTATTGGAACTAAATGGATCTTCAAGAACAAGGAAGATGAGAACGGGACTGTTCTACGCAACAAGGCAAGGTTAGTAGCACAGGGGTACTCCCAAGTTGAAGGTTTGGACTTTGGTGAAACTTTCGCCCCTGTTGCTCGTCTTGAGTCCATTCGCATTTTATTGGCCTATGCTGCTTTCAATGGTTTTACCTTGCATCAAATGGATGTGAAAAGTGCTTTTTTAACGGTCCTCTACAAGAAGAGGTATATGTATCACAACCACCTGGGTTTGTTGACCCTCATCACAAAGACCATGTATATAAACTTCACAAGGCACTTTATGGTCTTAAACAAGCACCCCGTGCTTGGTACGATCATCTTAAGAAGTTCCTACTAGATGATGGCTTTGTGGTGGGGGTGATTGATCCCACTCTTTTTACTAAGAGGGAAAATGGTGATTTGATCTTATGCCAAATCTATGTATATGACATCATTTTTGGTTCTCCTAACATCCATTTGTGCAAGAAGTTTGCGGCCTCCATGACCAAGACCTTTGAGATGTCACTCAACACGGACTTGAAGTTCTTTCTTGGTTTTCAAATACAACAATTTCAAGAAGGGATTTTCGTGTCTCAAACTAAGTACCTCAAGGACATTCTTGAGAAATTTGATATGACAAATGCTAAACCAATGAAGACACCCACGGCCACTGATGTAGTTCTAAATGAAGACTCAAACGGTATTCCTTTTGACCCATCTACTTATCGCTCCATGATTGGTTCGCTGCTTTACCTTTGCGCATCTAGACCGGACATCATGTTAAGTGTAGGAATATGTGCTAGATTTCAAGCTTCCCCTATGGAAAGCCATCACACGGCGGTTAAGCACATTTTTAGATACCTTGTTCACACCCCAAAGTTAGGCTTATGGTACCTAAGGATGCAAAGTTTGATCTTATTGGGTATTCTGATGCGGATTGGGCCGGTGATAAAGTGGGACGGAAATCCACTTCCGGTGCATGTCAGTTTCTTGGACGCTCGTTGGTAAGTTGGTCCTCGAAGAAGCAGAACTGTGTTTTTCTCTCCACGCCCGAGGCCGAATATATTGCAGCCGCAAGCTGTGCTACTCAATTGCTATGGATGAGGCAAACACTGAAGGATTATGGTATCATGTATCGACACGTTCCTCTTCTCTGTGATAATGAAAGTGCCATAAAGATCTCCGTAAACCCCATTGATCACCCTCGCACAAAACATATTGATATTAGGTATCATTTCTTGAGAGACCATGTGCAAAAGGGTGACATTGATATTACCCATGTGGGTACCGACATGCAGTTAGCCGACATTTTCACCAAGCCACTTAGCGTAGCTAGGTTCTGTCAACTTAGGCGTGAACTTGGTATCTTGGAGCTTGACAACATATGTTGAAATCTTGCACACATACATACACTCACATTATGGTTGTGTCTTGATGTGCGCATATATTTAGGGGGAGTGCGTCGTAATTCTATGTGTTTTTAAGCTTACAACGTACGCACAGATCATTTCATGCATGTAATGCTTCTAGAAAACCAGTGCTCATAGTTTGTTATATATATATATATACCATGAAAGTCATCATCATCACAACAAAATTACCAGAACTGCCCCCCCTCTCTATCTCGGACGTCCGGCTCACTCCGGACGTCCGGCGCCAGAAAACCTTCCGGACGTCCGACGCCTCTCGGACGTCCGGCGCCAGAACATCCTCCGGCCGTCCGACACCTCTCGGACGTCCGAGGCCTCTCGGACGTCCGACGCCTCGGGGACCCTATATAAAGCTGGGCGTGGGGCTGGGTTTTTTACCCTAATCCCCTGCGCCCCACTTTCCCCAGCCGCCGCCGCCAGCCCTGGGAGCAGCTCGAGGAGCTCCTCCCCAACGCCGCCCTCCTCGCGATCGACCGATCTCCTCCGCGGATCCCCTTCTCCTCCGTCCGTACCCTTCACGGGATCCCTCTCAGGTTGCTCCTCCGTCCTTTCTCGCGTGGATTTGATTTATCCCTTGTCTTTCCTTGTTCGTTCCTCATTTGGGGATTCTTCATCCGCGTAGGGCTCCATGGGCAAGACCAAGCACACCGCTCGGAAGAACGTGGCCGGCTCATCCTCTCGCATCCCTATGAACACGGGGTCGGAATCGGATGAGCCACACCGTCCCTTCAAACGGGCTGCCCGGCGTTCTCCGCCCCGGCGGTCGCCGTCTCCATCACCGTCTGATGATGCTGACCTCGACTTCGAGGAGGAGCTTGCAGCCGAGGGACTTCCTCAACCCGTCGCTCGCAGGTCCAAGCTCGGGTCTCGCTGGGCCTCCTACATGCCACAACCGCCTCCTGCCCAGCGTGAAGGTGAAGCTCGCCGCATCTCTTTAGAGCCCCCTGCCACGTTAGGTCGTGATATCACCAACTTTACCACTCTTGGGGCTGCTTCCTATTTTACTTTCCGCCGCGACGTAAATCAATACGAGGTCATCAGTGATTCTACGGATTCACGTTTTCGCACACACGTCCAAGCTGACGTCTTTTCCATGGTCATAGTTCCTAAGGGCTTATCCAATCATCTTTACATTGACATTGAGCATATTCGCAAGCATCCGACGAAATATCCGGGTGCCTTTGAGCTTATTGAGTCTTCGGGGCTTGCCGCCCCGTTTGCTTTTCATTGCGATTATAATGCTACTGCCATTCACCAGTTCTATGCCACGTGTCATTTTGGCACCGACAACACTGTCACTTGGATGACCTCTGATGTTCGCCTCAAAGCCACTTATGCTACTTTTGTTGCCGCTCTGGGTTTTCCCCATTCCGGTCATAAAATACATAAGGATGATCCTAATCATGCACCTAAGAACATTGAAGTGTGTGGGCACCTCCTCAAACCACTAAGTGAGCTTGATGAGGATGAGCACCAGAAGGACCTTAACCAGGTATCCATCTGGCGCTCACCTTTCTTCATTATATTTCACTGTGTCATCCGCACCATCTATCCCAAGATGGGTGATAAGGGTTCTTGCAGTGGCTATTGCATCGATATCATGTACCACTTGTTCGAGAACCCCAAGACCAAAATCAATGTGCCCCATTTCCTATGGCATGAGATTCGGCTTGCTAGCTTTCAGTACAAGCGAGCCTTTCCTCATGCTCCTTTTACCCAGGCACTTATTAACCACGTTGCTGATTTCTCTGTGGCTACCACTCACATCGCAAGTGGACCATTCCCGCTCACATGGCGAATGATTTTGCTCCCAAGCACGCCCCTTCTTCCTCTACTACCACTCGCCGCACTGCTGCACGTGCCGCCACCCCTTCATCTAGCTCCGCGTCTCTCGGTCGCATTGCCAAATTCCTTGGCAAAGCTCACTCTGCTTTGATGAAGGTTGTCTCCTTTCAGTGTGGTCAAACCCATGATGTGGTTTCCCGCTTAGTTTCCTCTCAGAATGCCCTCAAGGCTCGTCTGAGAGCCTCGGGCGATCTTACTGTGAGTGATGATGAGGCCCCTCCTGCTGCTCCTTCCATTGATTTTGGCTTCCCTTCTGGTCCTGAGTGGTCTGAGTTCTTTAACGAGGTTGGGGGCAGTGGTTTGGCTGATGATGCTGATGATGATGATGAGCTCTAAGCTTGGTTGGTGTTATTGATGGCTCCCTTTTTGGTCCTTGGTGAAAAAGGGGGAGTAACGTATCATAGTTAAAATTTTATTCTCGTCATTTTTAGTCTTTGGAGATTTAATGTAATGGATACAATTCATGTATGGCTACTTATGAATGGTTGTGATTTGCTATGATATCATCATAGACTATTATGTCTTGCTCTTTTACTTCTATGATGATCTATTATTCTTCCATGATTGATCCATTTGGAGCTTCGATTTCCCTATCATGCATATCCTAAGGGGGAGCTCCGTACTAAAATATCTCCTAGACTATAATGTATGGTTCATATTTTTGAGACCTATGTATATGTTGTCATCAACTACCAAAAAGGGGGAGATTGAAAGTGCATGCTATGCCCCTAATTGTCTTTTGGTGTTAATGACATCACATACATAGGAAACTAATCCTATTTGTTGAGTGTATCTCAGGACGGCAAGTACTTTAGTAGATTAAGATTTCTGTGCCAAAGGCTGCCTGAAAAGATTGGTGAGTTATATTTCGAGAAGACTCGGGATTAAGAAGAGATGTTGTAGAATAGTCTTTTGAGTTTACTGATATTGAGTATAGGGATCCCGCACTATTAAGAGGGGATCACAGGCTTTGCGAGAAACTTTCTCATACCACATCTTTACAATCATATCAAACATCACATAATATCCACTCTCTACAATTCAACATATGTCCAATCTCCTCGGACATCCGGCTCCCTCCGGACGTCCGAGGGCCGGACGTCCGGCTGGCTTCGGAAATCCGCAACCAGACACCAGTAGTTTGTACACACTATAACTCGGAAATCCGGCTCCCTCCGGACGTCCGAGGGCCGGACATCCGGACAAGCTCCGGAAATCCGTAGCCAGACACCAGTAGTTTGTACACACTATAACTCAGAAATCCGGCTCCCTCCGGACGTCCGAGGGCCGGACATCCGGCCGAGCTCCGTAAATCCGGAGGCCAACACCAGTAGTTTGTGTGCACTATATCTCGGACATCCGGCCTCCTCCGGACGTTGTATAATACAGACTTCCGGGCCACTTCCGGACGTCCGGCTGCTGATGTATTCGAATAGGTTCAGGCTCACCTACAGGCCTCGGACGTCCGACCCCTGTCGGACGTCCGGCCGTTGATAAATTCAGTTGAGCTCTAGTCATGCCTACAGGTCTCGGACGTCCGGTCCCTCACGGACGCCCGGACTTCCGACAAGTGTCGGACGTCCGGACCCTGTGTGACTTATTGCACCTCGAACGGCTGGATTTCACTCCACACTATATATACTCTTCTCCCACCTCGTGAAAGGGTGTTCAACACAGCCAAGATACATCCAAGAACACCTTTCCTCTCACTCACTCTTGTCTACACTAAATCCTAGATCCCAAGAGCATTTGTGAGTCCTTTAGAGTGTTGTTCCAATCAAAAGAAAGATCGTCTCCCTCTCCTCCTTCCCACCAAAGTGATTTGTGATTTGAGCAAGTTTTGAGCAATCCCCGTGATCTTGTTACTCTTGGAGGTTGGAGACTCCTAGGCGGTAGGAGTCTTCGGAGAGGAATCAAATCATTGCGATATCCCCCGGAAAGTTTGTGAAGGTTTGGAAGCCACCTCAAGGCTTACCACTAGTGGTTGAGAAACGCCTTCGTGGAGTTATCTCAAAGGGAGAATAGGGTGAGCCTTCGTGGCGTTGGTGTGCCTTCGTGGTAACATCCGCCCCTCTAACGGTGACGTAGCTTCCCTCCAAGGAAGTGAACATCAGGATACATCCTTGTCTCTCTCGGTGTTTCGGTTATTCCTAACCCTAACTCTCTACTTGTGTTAATCCTTATTACATACTTGTATTTGCTTATTGTTTACCGCTTGCCTTGCTTCACTCCTAATAGCTTACTCTTTGTCATAGAAATTATTAGGCTTACACTTATATTCCGCACTTTAGCCTAAAATTGCTAAGTAATTGTTAAAATTTGGATTTGTACCTATTCACCCCCCTCTAGGTCCATCTCGATCCTTTTCACCTAGATTTGTCACGGTTTGACCTTGGCCGACAGGTGGCGTGAGGAGGATCGGTGAGGGGCGTCTCGAGGCCCCTTGTCGGCGTGTCGACAATCGCCCTCATCTACACGGTGAACCCCCTTCGGTTCCACCTAGTTGCGAGATTGGAGGGACGTGACTTCTCGTGAAACCGCGCCGACTTCGGTCATGGCGGACGATGGAGGCATCTAGGACGCCGTTACCTTCTCGAGGCATTGTTGTTGCGGGTCGTGGCACCTCACTCGTGATGTTTCGGGGGAAATCCTAGATCTGGATCTACCGGATCGGACGACGATGGCACCTTCGATGTCGCGTCCCTCCTGAGGGCATCGTTTTGGAGCAAGTGTTGGTTGGACGGGACAAGAGGAGGAGCGGTGTTACATCTACCGCAAGCCTGACGATGGATCCCGGTAGCATGGCGCTGCATTGGTTCAGCGACTGTCGCGTGTGGATGCAGGGCCGGCCCCGGGGGGGGGGGGGGGGGGTCTGCGGGGGCGGCCGCACGGGGCCCAAAATTTTTGGGGGCCCCCCTTATATATACGTATACTAAGTATTGTAATTAATATAAAAAAATAAATGGAAACCAGTGCCTATTTCGTGTCAGGTTACTACATGGACATGGGCCAAGAAGCATTTTATCAACCAGGTTACTACATGGGCCAATTAATATAGCAACCATATATGGATCGATCGTGAGTGTCTTTTGGTTAATACTCAATCGCTATTGCCAGGATCCATCTGTATGTTTGCTGCACGGCCGCCGGAAATTGCTGCCTGGTTGTTGCACGCACGCACGAAGCCAAACACGAATCCTTTCTGGCTCTCTCGTCTTCCTGCACGCACGCCGCCGTGACGGACTGACGGCCTGCTGCCGTGCCACGCACACCGACGCTGGCCTCCTGATTCGCGATCTCATCTTTAGAGTCATCCAACTGTCCAAGACCAAGATTCGCCGGGCTGGGCATGCCGTCATACTGGTAGTTTATGCCCTAATTTTGATTACTTTTAGTGATTCATTTTTAATTTATAGGTAGTTTATGCCCTAATTCTGATTCGTATTTATTTATTTTCAGAATTATTATGAAGCCTAAAGCAGGTGCTGCTAAAAGAAAAAAGAGGAAAGCAGATAAAAAATTGGTAGATTCACAAAGAGGATCTCTTCCTAAGTTTTTTAAGAGTAACCCGTCCACTTCAAAAAATCCAAATGAGTTTGCGTTAGTTCTTCTGGGAGAACCAAGTAATGTGAATCTAGAAGATGATATCTATACAGAAGACAATGTTGACATCGACGCAGACGATAACAATGTGAGTGATCATGACCATAATTCATCTCCCACGGAATCTGTTACTGTTGATGAAGAACCAGTTCATGTGGATATTTATGATCGAGCAAATTGGGCTAGTCTTGATAACAAAGCAAGTGATACAATAGTTGAGAAGGGGCCTAGAGAAGATGATATTACTTTTCCTTTAAATGGCAAGAGAAGACATTTTTCATATGCCCATTACTCTAGAACAATGAGCAACAGAGAGGTATGTGATCGAAAATGGTTAGTTTATTCAAAACAGGCTGACAAAGTGTTTTGTTTTTCGTGTAAGTTGTTTAATCCTATCAACTGCAAAAGTAGTTTGGTGCATGATGGGTATAAAGATTGGCAGCATATTAGTGTTAGTCTAAAAGAACATGAAGCAAGTGTGGAGCATATTACAAGCATGATCTCTTGGAACGAACTTAAAAATAGATTGAGCAAACATGAAACAATTGATAAGGAGTTGCAACATTAGATCACAAAAGAGAAGGAGCTCTTAAGGCGAGTAATGCTAAGAATAGTTGCTATTGTGAAATTTCTTGGTAAACGAAATTTAGCTTTTAGAGGATCCAATGAGCAGCTTTGCAATGATCTTAATGGTAATTTCTTAGCTTGTGTTGAGATGGTTGCAGAATTTGACTTGGTAATGCAGGACCATATTAGACGGTTTCAAAATAAAGAGATTCAGTATCATTATCTAAGTCATAAAATTCAGAATGAGTTGATTTCTCTTATGGCTTCTAGCATTACAGGAACTATTTTGAAGGAAGTTAAAGAGGCCAAATATTTCTCGGTTATTCTCGATTGTACCCCTGATGTGAGTCACCAAGAGCAAATGAGTTTGTTGGTTCGATGTGTTCATATAGCTGGTGCTCAAATAAAAATTGAGGAATACTTTCTTGGTTTCTTGGTGGTGAATGACACATCCGGCGAAGGGCTTTTCAATGTATTGGTTGAATCCATCAAATCATATGGTCTTCTTATTGATGACATTCAAGGTCAAGGTTATGATAATGGCTCTAATATGAAAGGAAAGCACAGGGGCGTGCAAAGTAGGTTGCTTAAAATAAATCCAAGGGCTTTGTATATGCCATGTGCTTGTCATAGTCTTAATCGCACCCTTTGTGACATGGCTAAATCATGTGATAAGGTTGTTTCTTTTTTTGGAATAGTGCAACGGATCTATGTTTTATTTGCTGGGTCTACCAAAAGATGGAAAGTTTTGCTAGATCATGTGGAAGGTTTAACTGTGAAGTCCTTGTCCAATACTCGCTGGGAGAGTCGAATTAAAAGTGTCAAAGGAATTAGGTATCAAGCTCCCCAGCTCAGGTCCGCTCTTCTAGATTTAAGTGAAGATGGTGATACCGAACCCAAGGATCGAAGTGATGCAAAAAAATTATATAAAGTGCTTGGTAAATTTGAATTTATATTTGGTATGGTTATTTGGCATTCAATTTTATTTGCAGTTAATGCAACGAGCAAGAAGTTGCAGTGACCATCCATGTGCATTGAGTCGACAATACAACAAGTAGAAGGTATACGCGATTACTTCCGCACCTATAGAAATGAAGGGTTTGCTTCTAGTTTGGATAGTGCCAAGGAAATTGCAACTGAATTGGGTGTAGAGCCATCATTTCCAGTAAAACGCCATGCTTCTAGGAAAAAGCAATTTGATGAAACTGAATGCCAAGAAGAAATCTTGCAAGGCGAGGAGGATTTTAAAGTGAACTACCTTTTGGTTATGGTTGATATGGCAATCACATCATTGACGAGTAGATTTGAGGAGCTCCAATCATTCAAAAAAGTATTTGGATTTTTAATGAGTTCAACATATTTGAAGTCGTTGGATGGTTCTCAATTGAAAGAAAGGTGCACTGAATTTGCAAATACTTTCACATAAGGTAAATGTGATGTCAAGCTAAATGATATGATTTCTGAGTTGAGTGTCATGCAGTTTACTTTACCAGATAGAACAATGTTTGCTATGGAGATTTTTCATTTTGTGAGGGAAGCGGATTGTTATCCTAATACTTCTATTGCTTATCGGATTTTATGTACTATGCCCGTGACTGTTGCATCAGCTAAAAGAAGCTTTTCTAAGTTGAAGCTATTGAAAAACTATTTGAGATCTCTAATATCACAAGAGAGGCTAAATGGTTTGGCAACTCTATGCATCGAGAAGCAGTTATTGGACGAGATTGATATTGATTCCATCATCGACAATTTTGCATGCAGGAATGCAAGAAGGAAAATTTAGGGTGTGTTAGAATTGTAAAACTTATATACCATAATGAAATTACGCCTTTGTGCGCCCTGGTTTTTTCCCATGAGGGTTTTCCACGTAAAAAAAATGTGTCTCATTTTTTTGCTAATCTATACTATTCATTTATACTAAGGGGCCCTAAATTTTAGTTTCGCCCTGGCCCCCCGAAATCTCAGGACCGGCCCTGTGTGGATGGATACGTGCGGGATGATGGCGTTGTCTGGCGCCATGGTGGCGTCGACGGCAGGCCTCGCCAGGTCGATGCGCATGTTCTGGCTTTGGAGATGGACCGGTGGAAGATGATGACGGCAGCCTTTGGGAGTGCCCCTGACCGGTGTGGGACCCAGTCCTGGTGTGTGGCTGGGCTGGGGGATTCGGCTATAGATGTTAGGATTTAGTGCGATGTTTGTTTGGTATTTGATCCGGATATTTGACACGCCTTCATCAAGGGATAGGAGTAGCAACATATGTTGTCTAGATGATGGTTTCAGGCTGATCAATGTATTACTTTCTATGATATTTATGAATAATTAATAAAATGTCTCATGCATCCTTCAGATGCAGAGGCCGGAGGTATATCCTCCTTTTCTAAAAAAAACAGGTTGATATGACTTCAAGAAGTTTGTCTTCAAGATGATTTTAACACCGCTTCATATCTACGGTAAAATTTCATGTTCTGCCCTTGATTGGTTGGCCTCATCAGCAACGAATTTGCATCGTTATCTGGCAACTGCTATTGCCTACTTATTGATGTGCTGGCCCTTGGTGGTTAGTTTCCGAATCAGGATGATAATAATTGTCTTGGCCAACTTTGGATGGACATATCAAGGGTGGTGGGATGGTGCTTATTTCTTGTTGAAGGTGTTGCTGCAGAAAATGTGTTTATTTTGTATTCCCTTCGTTTTTAAATATAACGTGTATAGTTTTTGACATAGAAAATAAAGAACGCATGTGGAGGAAAAAAATTATAAGTTTTGAGTGAGATTGCACCTGACTAATTGACATAAGAAAATAGAGCTTGCCTGATATAAAAAAATGTAATAAAAAATCCCTAAAACAAATATCCAAACGAATGGTGCAACGCAATACACCTTATATTTTATATATTTTTTATCAAAAATCTATACACCTTATATCAAGGAATGAAGGGAGTATCTTTTGTAATTTTTCTACCTTGTGCACATCACAATAATGCAAATCCCTAGGTTTAATGTCCTTTATTTAAAAAAAACACATAACAACGTCGCCGAAACTTCACAATTCTCCTCAAATACCACTCATTTCCCTACGCGTCACTCACCCTCACCCCCATCTGTTACCTGCTTTTTTCCTCGGTCGGTGCAGTTCTTTCCTGTGATCTGAACGGTGCCACAGTGCCACTACTAATAATCAGATGGTTTGTAAGTGTTCCTAATCATAGGCCAAACTATAGAAGTACGTACACTTGGGGTAAAGAAAGGATGGACAGAAATTTTAAGCAACTCAAAGGGGCAGAGTTAATCGATATCATGCATAAACTGCACAGGTAAATGGTTCAAAACATTCATAATCCAAAACATGGAACTGATAGAGCACATCAGATAGGAGTAATAGCTAGGACGACGATTGCAACATGCATGGTCATGTACCGAACAACAAGAGTGATAATATGGCAATATATGATAATCTCTTCTTCGCATCTACTGGCTCCAGACCAGGGTACTCCAGAAATCCTGCCACGGTTCAACTGATGCTGCTACTTAGGCAAGAGGACGCTGCTGAGAGCGCCACGAGTCAGCATTGCAGCTTTCAGTAGCTTCAAAACCTGTTAACCAGCAAACCCACATCAGTGAGCAACAACATAGAAACTGAAATAGTAGAATGGGCTAGTTGTCTCGAGTCAGAATGTTCAACTTCATGTTGGAAATCATTTGATCAAATAATATGATAGGTATTTACCTGTGTTTTGTCAAGAGTGAGCTCTTTCTCCACAAGTTTCTCCTTCGGAATCTTGGCTGCGCGAATGGCTTTGAGACTATTGGCCAAGGAGAAATTGGAGATATGGAGATCATCAGTCACCATAAAGGTTGTCGAACCTTCCTTGATGTATGCCCTGCGAGTACCGCCTCCTCTAACTGGTTCTTTTGGATTCACCTCGTGACGATAGCTTGCGACACTTCTAGGTAGTTCCTCTTCCACTTGGAGTACATTGCTACTGCAGCCAAAGAAAGGGGGCAGCTTTGGGGATAGAAGCAAGCTTCGGCATTCTTGTTTTACACATCCTTCCTCATTCACACTCTTGTAAAGATTATACAAGGACCCATTTGGTGACCATTCACCATAAGCGTTGATTATGGATCCAAGTGGAATGCAAAGCAGGCAAAAGAATATATCAACGAAGTCATGCCCAACTTCAGCATACAACACCGAGGTATCATCTTTTGACTGAATAAGCCTCATCTTTATTGATTTGAACGTGGGCTCAGTCTCATCTTTTTGTTCTGCCAATAAATTCTGAGGAAGCTGGAAAACATTTGTGGCGGCATCAGGCGTGATGGTAACATCAAAATAGAGGCCAGTTAAAGGTTGCTTCGACAGCAGTGCTCTGGCAAGCAAGCTAAACATCTGGAGGAAATGCAGTATGAAAATTATTAATAAGAAGTCAGATTTGTACTCATAATTTTTTATATTAGAGACACATACCTTGCTGGAGTTGAGTTGTAGCACCACTTCCTCGATATTCGCTTGTTCCTGGAGGCCAAGCTTGTCCATAAGGGAAAACATGAGAGCTGTGGAAGAAGGAGCAACTTGGAGGTCATCCGTGATGATGAACTTTGTGCGGCTCTTCGCAAAAATCTCATCCAGAGTGTCTTTCTCTGAATATTCCCTAATTGTTATATCCATGGTACCGCAAAACGGGCAACCAACGTCAGGGACTGAGCTGAAGTATCCCATGTGACGCTTGCAAGCATAAAACCGTGTTTGATCTATGTCGTGAACTTCGACTTTAAGCCGATCCAAGTGAGCTGCTGCAGCATTGCGGGGACTAAGAAGCATGGTCTTGCAAGCCTTCGTTTGGAAGTGATCTTCCCCGAGATTCTCCACGCTCTTGTACAGCTCGTCGAGGCACCCCACCTGAGACTGTTTACCGAGGCGGCGAACGATGGTGCCGAGGGGCAGAGTGAGGAAACTGAAGAGGACGTCGACGAAGTCCTGGTCAGATTCTGCAAAGAGCACCATCTTCTTATCCTTGGCGATGAACAGCTTGACAGCAACAGTTGATTCGCCATCGCTCGACATGGTGGCTGAAGTAGTATGTTCAACCGGTGGTGAGAAAGATGACTTGAGGTGTTGCTGATGCGATCCTTTGAACATGGCATTGGCAACAGAAGAGTTAAATGGTTGGATGGAATCTGAAAGGTGCATAAGGCTTCACACGAAGAGTTTCCCATTGAAAGGCTAATCAATATGCAGATATTTACATTTCCCAACAGGAAGACGTGGTGCTCTTTTTCAATTAATTCTCCTCGGAAGTTGTTATCCACGATGGAAGGCGTATGGCCATGCTAGTTTACCCAGATAATTTGAAGTGGCCCGCTCTATGAACTTGAGATTTTCTTTCGGGATTCTATGAACTTGACGCGCTAGAGTGATATTTTCTTTATGAATCATCTTGGAGAACAGTGGGTCGCTGGTAAATTTTTTTTATGAACCACCTTTAAAATAATAATAATTTTGTTTGCCGATGAAATCATATATATGAGGCAGGTCATAGTGGGAAGTAACTTAGATAAGTAACATGCATATGTTACTCGGAAATTGCTTTTGGAGCTCGGTCTCCATGGTGGCCTTTAAATTTGAAATCCAAAATTCATGAAAATTCATATTTTTACAATTCAAAAAATTCTGAAAAATACAGAGATAAGTGAGGGTGTAACACACATGTGTGTAAATTTTCAGAAAAAATACGTTGAAATGAGATGTGTACAGAAAAGACAAATCTGAGATTTTTTAACCCATGATACTATTCATCGCTCGGGGCCATGAATTTGTCTTTTTTGTGCAGATTGTATTCTAAGGTACTTCATCCTAAAAATTTACACACATATACATAACATCCTTCTTTACTTGCATATTTTTTTAAGATTTTTTGAAACCGAAAAGTTTGAAATTTGAAATTTTCAAAAATTTCGAGCTCCATGGAGCTCGGCCTTCAAACTTCCGTTCTCATATGTTACTAGTCTATGTTACTATCTTCATAGTAAAGACTGTCATATGTGTGATAAGATAGGCATCATCATTTATTACTTTTATATAGTCATTTTGCATTGAAAAATATGTGCTCAGGCTGGTTGTATTGGAGAGCACTCATAGGATACTAGTGTATGATACTATATTCATAGTGCATAGTATCATAAGTTAGTATCATAGGATGATTCATTTATTGTCATGCATGACACATAGTAGCACATCATTTAGAGGGTGCTTGGATCCAAGAGACTAAAACTAGTCTCTTTAAGAGGCTAAACTTCCAAGCACCCCTGACTAAAGAGAGGCTAAAACTAGTCTTGAGGCTAAAATCTTTTAGTCAGGGTACCCCTACTAAAATGTGCATTAGTCCCCTCTCTCTCCCCATTTAACTCCTCATGCAAGTTCTGGATTGGAGTGTTTGAAGGATAATAAATGCTCATTAACTTGATTTTAGTCTCTTTAGTACTTGAATTCAAGCATGGGTGAGGCTAGCAAGTTTTAGTCTCATTACTTTTAGTCATGGGACTAAAACGTATCCAAGCACCCTTAATATGATACGATGTCATAATTTGATACTCAACCATATCTTTCTTTATTTAATTCTATGTCACCTCATCAAAGTTGTTTAGTTGACATGCATGGTACTACTTATGATAACACCATTACGGACAGTCTGATACTCCCTCCAAAGGGCAGATCCAGAGTACAAGCCATGGCGCAGCTGCCCCTAACTCAATTTTCAATGTCTTTCTAATATGCCAAGCTAAATGGTGATGTGCCCCACTTTGCAAATAGTTTCCCATTTAACACATATTTGCCCCCTGCAAAATTCGATCTTGGGTTCGCCCCTGCTCCCTCCTTTCCGGTTTATAGGGCTCGAATTTGAAATCTCATCAACTAAGGCATACGATGAGCGGAGGATTGTATCTCGTACTTTACAAAACTATCCAAATTAAATTGATGCATTAAGTGCATGCATGTTTGGCCACTACATCAGTAGGTACATTACATGCATTTGTGTGTTTCTTTTCAATTCTTGCATGCAAAGATTTAATGCACCTAGCAATATTAAAATGAGATGGAGATGAGCCCTTTAAATTGGGAAAAAACGAAAAAATTGGGATAAGCCCTATAAAGCAAAAAAGGAGGGAGTACAATATCATGTTACTCTATTTGCCTCTCTCTTCATTAATTAGTTGCCACATGACATTTTTTGCCTATGTGACATCTATATTACTCCCACTATGATCATCCTCACAATTCCTTGTTGATGGCATTAACTTGAGAAAGCCCGGACTACTTTGACTACCCCATAATGGGAGTAACATAGGCAGTAACATAGATGCCATCTAAGCAAAAAAAACATGATGTGACAACTAATTATTGAGAAGAGAGAGAAACTGAGTAACATATCAAGTTACTTATACTATGAGTAACATCACACATACCAAGACAAGATGAGTCTATAAGCTAATAAATGAAAGGCTCAATTTAATATGGCAACGGGGACGGGGATGACTCCACCATCCCCACCCTGATCCCCGCCAATCGCCATACCCGCGATCCCCGTGAAGCTTCGCGGGGAAAAAACACCCCATCCCTGTCAATAACGGGTACCCGATACCCGTCGGGTATCCATGGGGATCTCAAAACTTATAGGATAGGTGAGATTGGAGAGTGCATGGTTGTTCGGAGAGGTGGAAAAAATAATTATGTGAAATATCTAGGTATTAATCTATATATTATGCATTTGTAATACATATGACATAGTTTTTTCGGGTATCCATGGAGTCCCCATGGGGGGAGTTTCATCCCCATCCCTGCCCCGCCGGACTAACGGGTACCCGCCAAACAATACCCATGGGGCGAATTTGTCCCCCATCCCCTCTCCATGATGGGTAAATCCCCACGGGTACCCGTTCCCACGGGGATTGCCACCTTGAGGCTCAATGTTATCACCCTTATGTTACTACCCACCGTGGAGGTAGTAACTTAGACTACTCCCTCTGTTTCGGTTTATAAGTCATCTTAGCTTGTGTACCACGACCAAGACGAAGAGGAAAACGAGAGAAATTAATGTTAATTTGCTAATTAATACCATTGCATGCAATGAATTGACCAATGCATGTCGTGCTAGTTAGTCTCAAGTCATTAAAAACATACACGTCCCATGTATCTTATTGGTTGATTCCTTTATTCATGTCAAAAAACAAGAAATGAGGTGGAAGTTAATGCATCGCGCCTAAGTGTTTTGAGATTATTTTGTTTTCTTAAGATGACTTATAAACCGAGACGTATGCATGTTACTACTCTATGTTACTTTCCCTATGTTACTACTCCCTCCGTCTGGGTGAATAAGTCATCTTACGAAAACCAAATAATCCCAAAACACTTAGACATGATGCATTAACTTTCACCTCGTTTCTTGTTTTTTGACATGAATAAAGGAATCAACCAATAAGAGACGTGGGGCATGTATGGCTTTAATGACTTGAGACTAACTATCACAATATGCATTGGTGAATTCATTGCATGCAATGGTATTAATTAGCAAATTAGCATTGATTTCTCTCGTTTTCCTCTCCGTCTTGGTCACGGTGCACAACCTAAGATGACTTATACACCAAGACGGAGGGAGTACCCACTTTGGAGGTACTAACTTAGACTAGTAACATATGCATGCTACTACTCTATGTTACTTTCCATTGTGGGTAGTCTCTAGCAGATGCTGTTAAATATGTCATGCAAAATCATTATATGGCTTGCCCTAATGATTTTGCTTGTAGTTATGCTCCAGCGCAGAACAAATCTTGCAAAAGTATACGTGAAATTTAGAAAACTTAAGATAAGTTGCGTTCCCGCTACGTAGTTCATTCGAAACACACCAGAGATTATGTACATTAAAAGTATGGATATGAAAAACTTGCTTGACGTCGGCGGCGGCGGTTCACGTCTTGTCGTTCAGGTAGTACTCGGTCGCCGACCAGTAGAGAATGTTGGTGAGATCATATTCCTCCTTCACTACCTTGAGCCGTTCGGTGGCGCCATCTTGACCGGCCGCCACCGCATCCTTTGCAACTCTTGAATAAGAAAAGCATGCTCTCATATGGCTTAACCGCCATAGAGCAAAATGTCCAGAGACGGGAAGGAAATTTTACCCAACCACACGGAGCTAAGTGATCCAGTGGTAGATACTACATCGAAAGATGAGAAGATTTATAGCTTTGTGAATATAACTAGAATATTAGGCTAACAATCAATCAACATCCAAGCTATAGTTGATAAAGTGGTGGTAGATAAAATGGCATTAGGAAACCTCGATGGTTCTTCTACAATTAGTTCAATAGTGGCTCCATCATGAGCGGTCATGCCCCATTCCTCGCCATCTATCGTCCTACCTTGAGGAAGCAATCCCGTGAGTTTGGTTGGAATTACCCAAAACCACCACCAGCTAGAGAATCCAAATTCAACTTTCAAGGCACAACATTTTGTATGATGCAAAAGGAAAGTTCTCAACATGGAAAATTGATATGGAGGATCATATGAAGAGTACCTCCAATGATTAGTGGGAGATCATGGAAAGTGGTTTTCAATCCTGCCAAACCCAATGATCTAACTCCACAAGAAGCCTACACCAAACAAGGTTTGTACGTAAGTGAAAGGCAACCATATATCCTTGTCAACTCCGCCAAACAACTATAGGATACTTTTGTGTTGACAAAAACTGGTACCTCCACTCTTGAACTATTATGATATGAAAAGCGGAGAATGATATGCACTACTTTGTGATGGAAAAGGCCGAGACACCTCAAGAGGTTCATGAACGTCTCAAGGCTCTTGCTACAAAAATCGGGATCTTTGAATGTGACAAGGCCTATGATGGATTTACCATGACCAGCCACTTCCTTGTTGACAAGGTGTTAACTTCTCTTGCGCCTCACTATAAAAACATGGTTTGGTCCATAACGTGTGGTCATGGTTTCACAAAGGTGACCTACGATGTGGTTGCTACCTTCTTGCAACATGAAGAATTCATGAAGAAAGGGAAGAGACAAATTTCCATGCAAGGGTTTGGACACAAAACAAACCTTCCATTCAAGGCCAAACACGTCCAAGTTAGTTAATGAAGTGATGTAGAAGGTGAAGATATGGGGAATAAGTTGAATCCAATGAATTCCCCTCACATGATCAAATGACACTCTTTGTGAAAATATTTAGCCTAGGTGCCTACATGATAAAGGGAGATTTCTCATTGAAGAAGAAAGTGAGGTCTTGCTACAATTGTGAGTCTCCACATCAGTTTGTTGATGAGTCCATGCGAGAAGAGGTAAGACAAGCAAAGATTTCCATGGAAGAACTTCGTCAAAAAACAGTTTCCCAATCCCATGAATGTGAGACTCAAAAAGAAGGAATGGAAGGCCATGGTTTCTCAAGAAGAGTCCAACGCCGATGATGTTACTGGAGTTGCCGGTGTATCCCAAGTGAAGCCTTCCAAGCTTGTCAACAAAAATGGTGATTTGTCAAATACGACTACATGGTGACTACAAGAGAAACTCTCACAAGTGCTTAATGGCCAAGGTGGCCAATGACGATGATCAAAATGCCTATCCAAGCAAGTCTAAGGTATCTTCCACTCCTAAGAGCATCTCTAGTAGACCCCGTAAAAAGGCCGAACCTACAAAATAACCGCCAAAATACAGGTCGTGGCGGGAAACGCTGCCAGACCAGACCACGTAACCGCGTCTGATCTGTTTGAAATATGCCCTAGAGGAAATAATAAATAGTTATTATTATATTTCCTTGTTCAAGATAATCGTTTATTATCCATGCTAGAATTGTATTGAATGCAAACTCAGATACATGTGTGGATACATAGACAACGCATTGCCCCTAGTAAGCCTCTAGTTGACTAGCTCGTTGATCAAAGATGGTCAAGGTTTCCTGGCCATAGACAAGTGTTGTCACTTGATAATGAGATCACATCATTAAGATAATGATGTGATGGACAAGAGCCAAACTATGAATGTAGAATGTGATAGTGTCATTTTATTGCTACTATTTTCTGCATGTCAACTATATATTCCTATGACCATGAGATCATGTAACTCACTGACGCCGGAGGAATACCTTGTGTGTATCAAACGTCACAACATAATTGAGGGACTATAAAGGTGCTCTACAGGTATCTCCGAAGGTATCCATTGAGTTTGCATGAATCAAGACTGGGCTTTGTCACTCCGTATGACAGAGAGATGTCTCGGGCCCACTCGGTAATACAACATCACATCAAGCCTTGCAAGCATTTGACTAAAGAATTAGCCATCGGATTTTGTATTACGGAACGAGTAAAGAGACTTGCTGATAACGAGATTCAAATAGGTATAGAGATACCGATGATCGAATTTCGGGCAAGTAATATACTGATACGTCCCAAACATATCTATAATTTATGCTTGCTCCATGCAAGTTTTGGGTGATATTGCTATGTGTTTTGTACACTTTCATACCTTTTTCAACATATTTGGACTAACCTACTAACTCAGTGCACCCAGTGTCAGTTTCTGTCTGCTGATGTCTGTGAATTGTAGGTTTATACCAATATTTACAATGCCCAAAAAATTCCACAAAGAATATATAAAAAATCAACATTCTAGAAGACTCCAGACGGCCGAAGGAGGGCCAGAGGGGGCCCCCAGGCGCCCTGGTGGCGCGGTCTGCCCCCTTGCCGTGCAGGGAGGCCGCTTGGGTGGGGGCCACGCCCTCTGGTGCCCTACCTTGGCTCCTATTTTTACCCCCATGGAGGAAACCCTGATTCCGGAACCCTTTTCTCCAGAAGCAATTCCGATCTCCGCCGCCATCGCCAACAAATTTCGGGGGACCAGAATTCCTGTGCCAGCACCCTGTCGGGACGGGGAAGTGCCCCTGGATTCATCTCCATCGACGTTGCTTCCTCCCTCCATGAAGCGGGAGTAGTTCCTCCTTGGGGCTAAGGTCTTCTACAGTAGTTATGTGGTGAATTCTCTCTCCCATGATGTGATCTTGATTGTGATCATAGGCTATGTTAATCTAGGGTGATCCCATGATGTTTCCCCTTCTTCTATGTATTGGATTGATGTACTCACTTGATCTTATCTAGTATAATCTCCAAGACCATGGTGACAGCGGTCTATTGGACATGGATTAGAAGAATATTTTCATGAATGATTTCCTATTTTGTGAATTGATGGAAGATTGAGAGTCTCCTGGTGCTTGTCTTTGACTATCCTTGAGATATGTTGTGGTGATTGTGGTACTCTCTTTGGATGGCCGCGGTGACATTGGGAAATCCATAGATGAGAAGCACGAACTCTGAGGTGTGCTTTTGTAGCCCTACATAATTCTCGTCCTCTCTTGATCACAAAGGGGTGACCTCCGAGTACGTCTCCATTGCATGTTTTAGTGGAAATTTCATGTGATTAGACTATGTTAATGTTGTTGGGAGTTGCCACTAGTGAAAGTATGAAGCCTAGGCCTTGTTTATCACCATTGTTACACCATTTATGCTCACTTTTATCACTTGCTACCTTGTTGTAATTTTTATTACAGATTTATATTACCTTGCTTCGCCACACCTATCACCCATATTTTACCTTCTCTTCGTTGAACTAGTGCACCTTTACAATTTACCATTGTATTAGGTGTGTTCGGGATACAAGAGACTTCTTGTTTCTTAATTGCAGGGTTGCTTGAGAGAGACCATCTTCAACCTCTACTTCCCTGAGTTCGATAAACCTTAGGTCATTCACTTGAGGGAAATTGCAGCTGTCCTACAAATGTAACGACTAAGATGTTGTCCTTTCGGATTTAGGGAACGAGGCCCCAAAATGGAAAGAAGCACATCTAAGCGTTTCGCAAGCACGATAACATAGCACTTACATAATAATAGAATGAAAAATACGGATTCATCTGCCATCTCATATATAATATCAGAGTTTACATCACGCATTTATTCAAAAAAGGTAGTTCCGCTATGGACTACATAACATGAGAAAAGGCTATCACTACTACAAATACTAGCATTAACGACCGTGCCTAAAAACTCTTGGTCGTTGAACACCCGAGGGGAATCCCGCGTGGTGGAAACCAAGTATACGTACTACTTTCAACAACCACCGCTTTGACCCGTCGCTAGCTGAGCGGTCGTTGTTGTTATTGATGTCTAGCATGCACGTATAGCTCTAACAAACTCTCCTTCTCCTTGTGTTTAAAAAGAAAAAAAAAGTCTCCTCTGTTTATCTCTCCCCCGCAGACCTCCCAACAAATCTTGGCGGGTTCTCCAAATATTGGCGCTAAATCCTCCAATCCCAACAAATCTAATCTCTTCCTAATCCTATAAGTTAGTCCTCCCGATCCTCAGTTTTGCACAACCTCTCGATGGAAGCTTCCATGGCCGTCGTCCAGAGGACTGCTCCACCCAGTGCCTCTGATGAACCACATAATTCCACCGGCCACTGCGACTCCGACCCATTGGCTGTAGATTTTTGTCCGGGTGAGTATTTACTCTTTCCATTGTGATGTTAATTACACTAATTAGTTTCCTTGATGGTTGATTATGTTCCATTATTCTGTAGGCTGCAAAGATGGCATTGGTGTAGGCTCAGTACAGATACACTTGATGGAGCAGGTGGATTCCATGGTTGAGGTTGTTTCCCATACTTTGGATGGAGAGGTACATGATTTATCTTACATTCTCCTTCAGATTCAATATAACCTGAGGTAAAAGTGGACTTGTTGGTTAATTCTGCTACTCATTAGATGCAGAAGAAGGTGGAAGGAGCCGCCATGGTTCAGTTTGTTCCAGATACAATTAATCAGGAGGCAGAAGAATCTTCAGATGAAGAACGGAGCAGCGATGTGTCGATAATTGATGTGGATGAAGACTCTATTGAGTACCTACGACGGCAAGTTGTCGAAGATTCCGAGGAGGAAAACAACCAAGGTGAAATATACCAGAAGATGAGGAAGGAATTTGATGAAAGAAGCACTAGCGATGCTGCATTGAGGAGGGAAACAAGATCCAGGAATGCACCCAGGCATAAGAGGAATCTGAACAAAATACGTAGAGACTTCATACAAATTTATATCCCTGACTATTACAAGATCATGGAAAAATAAATATTGTATGCTAAGGAACAATATTATTGTTTGTTTTCAGTTAGGGTCATTATCAGCACAATTCAAGATTAGTGCCTTTATTTGTTACATTTGTTATTGTTATTCCTATGTCAGCCTATGAACAAGTGATTGACTTTCAGATATTTTCCTTTTATCCGTAACTGGATCTTCATATCCCCCGACTTGTATTATAAGATATACGAATGGGCTTGGAAATAGGCATTGTATTTTGACGATGTCATGAACATGTGCTTCACCGATGAATTTTATCTGCACAAGTACCTTCAGATCACAAGTCATTTTGGATGGCAAAGCATTAGAATGTTAGCTTAAACCTGATTGTGGTGAAATAATTGTTATTGCAATGTCAAGTGATTGTGAAAGATCGTTGCAACTTACTGCAGGTTCAGTGCAGGTGTGTCATCAGTGTACGTGTTGGCTAAGCTAAGTTCAGTCTTTTGTGTGCATTTGTTGCAGCAAAGGCAAGTCGGTTGCTTGCAATGCTAAGAAACTTGTAGAAATAGGAGTTGTACCATTCATTGCTTGGATCAGTCAATGTATTAATATTAATGTCATAAAGTGATTGTTCAATGTAATGTTATACTAAAAGAATATTGGTATTTATATTAATAAAAGATCATATGGTCCTTTTGATTTAGAATCTTTTGTTTCTGTATTAATGTGGATGCTAATACTGGAATGTTGGTTGCTGCATAAAGTGATTGTTCAATGTAATGTTATACTAAATATAACTGGTTTGGAAGGACACCAAAGTGTGAAGAGAGTGGTCGTTAATGATACTTCCGCTAGCATGATAACATTATTAACAATGACAAGAGTGGTCGTTAATACTACAATTGTGGTCGTTATTGCCTTAGGATCAACTACGACACACCACGCCGTCGTTAGAAGAATAACGACCACAAAAGGTATGTGGTCGTTATACTTTTAACGACGGAGCCTGCTACGACCAGCAGATTGTGGTCGTTAATGACCTTTAACGACCACAATCTGACTTTTAACGACCACATACACCGTCGTTAAAACAGTTTTCCTAGTAGTGTATGCTACCCTGCATGCTTGCCCACGATCCCGGCCATGCCTCAGTCTTCTGGATAGTTCACGTACAGGCGGTCGTTTTCCTCATCATACTACCACGCCAGCTGCGTGTCCTCGGGATCACCTGTGTCGGGCATACGTGTACCTGTTGGTGTGTTGAAGTAATCTGTGAGCCACGGGGACTCAGCAATCTATGACCTCGGTGCCAGAACTAGTCAAGTTATTAGGTAAGGAAGGTTCAGTGTATAGGTTGCAGCATCCTATAAGCTTTATGGTGGCTAACTTACGTAGAACAAGATATTGAAGGTGGTCTATACTAGCGGGTGAAATCTAGTTGATCACTAAGTGATCCTGAACACCTACTTACATCAATCATAACCCCGCCGTGTTCCCGACCGAAGAGAGATCTTCGAAGGGGACAATCACGGTTACGCACACGTTCGGCAATTTTATTAGAATATGTTCAAGTTATCTAGAACCGGATGTTAAGAAATATTCCAAGTTGCCACATAACCGCGGGCTCGACTTTCCAAAAGATTAAACCCTGCAGGGGTGCTCCAACTAGTCCATCACAAACCGTCACGTGCCGCAAAGTAATCCTCTATCACGAATCTCGTGATCTCGTCGGATTCCTTAGAGGAAAACCTCAACTCTGGAGAGAACCAAAGCTTCACCGGGATTCCTATACGCAAGATACATCGCTAAGGTAAGACAACTCTAGCAGGACCTCCCGTCGTGTCGACGACCCCGATAAGAGCCACGTGTCTCAGTCTCAGGACACGACAGATGGAAAAGCCTACAGGAACCAAACCTCAAGTTTCCCTGTGGTGGCCCTGCAGTCTGTCCATTTTGGACCAACACTCATGAGGAGCACTGGCCCGGGTTGTTGATTAATTCCTCGGGGTAGCTATTCCCTATGAAGATTATTATTAAGTGATTAGCAAATTAACACCAATGTTGGGTCCTGCCGGACAAGCCTTAACACTACACGATTTATCAAGGGGGTCCCCATAACAACCCCGAACGTGTTAGGAGCGATCAGTTATGGAATCAAACACCGGTAGCCGAAAACTATGGCGGCAATAACGGAACAAAACACGTGGCATGAGGCTAGGCCTTCTGTTATTTACCAAGTATATAGGTGCATTAATTAAATAACAGATTTAACATAATGATATCAAACTCATGTTATCACATGAGACAATTGCACCTACAGCTAGCAACGCTAACATTAGTAGCTGAGCAAGCCTACTTAGCCATTCAATATTTGCTAGGAAGGGATAAGTGTTTGCGTTTCATGGCAATATCAGGAGACAATTATTTCAATGGTAGGCAGCGAGCATATGACGAAGGAAACGTGAATCTAGCATAACAAGTCTAGAGATGGAATCAAGGTCATATCATCTTGCCTGTGATGTCCTCAGCTTGGAACTGCTCTTGTTCGCCCTGCACGTAGTCTCCCAGATCCACGTACCCGTGGCTACCCAACATAAAAATAGCATCCAATGAACAACAACACGACAAGATGCAACAAGCACATGATGCATGAGATGAAAATGAACATGCACCTCTATTCTAGTCACTAGCACAACCATGAGAAGAAAATGCAAGCTTCTAGACAGAACTACACTCTATGCTATCTTGACATGCATGAGGATGACATGAACGGATGCGTAACGCGAAAACGATGCAAAAAACATATAAAGAACGTTACGAACGGAGCTACGGATCAACCGGAAACAATGAAACAAGAATTGGAGTCCTACGGATCAAAACCAACACAACACACTCCAATGGCATACTTCTGGTATTCCTAGGTTGCCAAATCACAAAACAAACAAGTATGGATGGGGTGGTGCGAGGAATATCAAAAGCATCAAAACATCATAACGATGCACTCACAAGCATCAAACATCAAAACATCAAAACTATACAACTATGCACTCACAAGCATCAAAACATCAAAACCATCAACTATGCACTCACAAGCATCAAAACATCAAAACCATACAATCTGCCATAAACAGCATCATAGCAGTTTGAGAGCTACATGCAAAGCACCTACAACCACCCAAATGTGCCAAATAGGATATGTGGCAGAAGCTATTCAAAAGCTCTACAAGCATGAGAGAAAATATAATACAAAGGAGTTTCTCATAGAAAGTTCTACAGCTTCTAACTTGGACAAAAATATCAGTTTTCAGGGACTTAGTGAAAATCTCAGATTCTCACTAGCTGTTTATGCTCTGAAGCATTTTGACAGCTCCCAAAACAATATCTACTGGAATCCAAATGGAATGAAAATTGACAGAGAGCTAGACAAACACAAAAGCTACAACTTTCCAGTTGATTGCAGGGGCTGATTCCCAACACATAAACTTCTACAAGCACAACTACAAGGGAAGAAAATAACAACAGTTTCCTAGACTTAGTGAAAATCACAGATTTTCACTAAGCTGGAATTTTCAGCCACATGCCTACTTTGACTAGGCACAACTTGCACATATAAACTCCTAAGCATGAAACAAAACCAACATGTTGTAGAGGGGTTCACCCTCTACTGCCACAACAAGGAATCAATCTCTTGAGCTCATCACATCACATGGAACGAAGCTCTAAACATTGAACAAAACAGAAATAAGACATTCCCAGAAAGTGTTCCAAAGTGGAATCTGAACCCACCATTGGATTCCTCGGATGATTCTACCACAAATACATATATAATACCTATGCACTTGCATAGAACAAATGGGCACAAAGCTAAGAAGAAGATATACATGGAATCACATAGAGGTGAATAGTGCATCATCACATGTACTTCCACTAGATTATCTCCTACACATCCACTTGCACACTCTCAAGTCCAATGGTGACATGAGGTTTTAGACCTCATGCATGTGTCTTAGCCCATCACCACACCATCACAACAACAAGCACTCTTATAGCAAGTCCTACACATGCTAGTTAGAACACTCCACTAACTACACACACATCATGCATCTCTACACCTACACATATACTTGCACTTGTGCTTATCAAGGCACAACATGTCTTGGGCATGTGTGTGACACACACACACACATACACCCACACACACACATGCACACACAAACATCACATGATCAACTATACACACACATAAGAAAGTGGAGGGAAAACCCACACACACACACAAGCACAGACACACACCCTTGGGTGATGCTCCACACACATGCACATCATGAAACTTGCACATACACAAATGCATCACCACCCTAGTGCATATACACATGCTAACACACTCACATACATGAGCTAGCTCAACATACACTAGAATACAAATACCTACACATGCACCACACAAAGATATATATACACATGCTCTCTAGCATCATAAAAAGGTGTTGCATACTGGTGGTGAGGTAGAAATAAATTTCACACATGCTGTAGAGCATACCATAGCCAATATCATAGCAAACAAATGCCAAACAGCAAAAAGGAATGCAAAAAAATAAAAGGGCTAGCCTAGGATTCGAACCCCAAACCAGCAGGTATAACCTACTGAACCAACACCAGTGCGCTACTGATCGGTACTAGACAGGTCAGTGGGAGTCATACAAGGTAAGCCATCCCCCTGCGCTACTATGCCGAAACAAATTACAAAAAAGGGGGTGGCGTCGCGGGGTTTCGATCCCTCGACCGCCTGATCAACACACACACATCCTACCACTACACTGCGCTACGAAACTTGACACACAGGAGGAATCCTACTAGGTAACACAAGAAATGTCGCCCTGCTCTGCTCTGCACAGAGAGACGACGGCAGCAACGCCACCGGAGAGTTCTCCTATTACTGCTGCTGTGCCGCGGGGTTCATCTACTCTACCACTACTTCTCTGTGTGGGACGTGCTTGCCCTGAGGAACGACGAGCCGAGCACACAACACAAAGAACACACAGGCACTACCGTCCTCATCTCCGATCAGAGAGGCTTGGCCACGAGCTCCTACACATGCATCTAACGACGGAGAAGTGAGGAAGGAGCTAGGCTCACCGAGAGGAGGGAGAAGACTGGGTTCCGATCGGAGGGGGTCGCCTGAAGATGAACCGGAGACGGCCTGAAGCAGAGTCAAAGCAGAACCGACGCAGGGGAACGAGTCCGCTGGGAACAGGCTGGAGACGATGTCCTGCCCGTCGTTGTGGTCGCTCCCCGACCTCAAAGACGACGGGAATGGAACGCTGAGGCCTTCCCTGAGCTCCCTGACATGCTAGCTGGCGCCGGAGGCGATGGATGCGAGGTGGACGACGGCGGCGCGCTACTGCTACTCCCTGCTAGCCCGATCTACAACAAGCTTACCTGGGGGAGGAAGAAGGAGATGGAGGGGAAGTGGCGGCGCTAGGAGGGGGGACACAGAACCCTAGGCACTCGGGCACGCACACCGAGGCTATATGGGCCGCGGATGGGACAACGTCGTCAACTTCTCTCGCTCTCTCTTTGAAGTTCCTGACTGAAAGCAAACGCAGGGACGACGGCGTCAGGAGGAAGGGGATGGAGCGCACTTGAGCTCTCGCTGGGGAAACAGAGAGAGAGATGGGCCTCAGGAGGGGGAAAGAGGCCCATGTTGGCGAAAGGCAAGAGAAAAGAAACCCACTGGGGTTTCTTATTTAAAACCAACACTAGCAAAAGAAAAAAATACACAGGCTAAACTGTTGATGCTAAAAATAAAGCAAAAATACCCTTGGTCATAAGGAATTATGACCTATTTAAATAAAATATAAAAGGAATATTTGGAGCAACTAAATATTTACAAAACATAATTTAATCCTCTGTTTTGTGAATATTTGCACCTCTCAAACAAAGTTTCAAATAACTAAAACCTTAGCCTCACATCCATCACAAATCATACTAAAACATGGACATTTTTAAAACAGGGAAGGAGCAAGTGAATATTGGGCTTGAGACAAATGAGAGGAAGAAGGTTTTAAATCCTATTGCAAACTAACATAGAGCTTCCTACTTTCAAACAACACTACTCCACATCATCTCACTTATCAACATCACATCACAACACATATCCTACATCACATGGGCTCACAAGGCAACAAACACAAACACAAGGAAAGAAATAGATGCATGCATGCAAAAGGAAACATGACAAGGTGACACATGAAATAACACATGCAAATAACTCTCATGGCACTGACATGATGGACCCACATACAGAAGGTTCCAATAAAGGCAAGTTACACTCTTGGGGCATTACAAACTCTCCCACACTACAAAAAGATCTCGCCCCGAGATCTAAGACGGAAAGAACTGTGGGAATTCAGAACGGAGGTTATCCTCGCGTTCCCAAGTAGCCTCTTTATCGGAATGGTGTGACTTGTGCACTTTGAGAAATTTGACAGTCTTGTTGAGGGTCTTGCGCTCAGTCGCCTCGAGAACCGCAACTAGATGCTCACGATAGGATAGGCCAGGTTGAAGGTCGATGTCTTGAAGATGAACAGTGCGCTCGGGAGTCTTGAAGCATCTCCGGAGCTGAGAGTCATGGAACACATCATGCACATTTGCAAATTTTGACGAGAGCTCGAGCTGGTACGCAAGGTCGCCTCTCTTGCCAACAACTCTGAAAGGACCAACGAAACGAGGCGCAAGCTTGCCTTTGATGCCAAAGCGCTGTGTACCCTTCATAGGGGACACCTTGAGATAGACGAAGTCATCAAGCTCATAAGACATGTCACGATGCTTGCTATCATAATAGCTCTTCTGACGGGACTGGGCTGCTCTGAGATTATCCTGAATGACCCGTCACATCTCTTCAGCTTCTTCTATCAAGTCATTCCCAAGAATCTGACGCTCGCCGGTCTCGGACCAGTTGAGCGGGGTACGACACTTCCTGCCATAGAGAATCTCAAACGGAGCTTTGCCTGAACTAGCTTGATAACTGTTGTTATACGAGAACTCAGGGAAAGGCAGGCAGTCTTCCCACTTCATGCCAAAAGAGATAACACAGGCTCTCAGCATATCCTCAAGGACCTGATTGACTCGCTCCACTTGACCACTAGTCTAAGGATGAAAAGTTGTGTTGAATCGTATCTTCGTGCCCATCACAGACTGAAAAGAATCCCGGAACTAGGAAGTGAAGATACTTCCGCGATTCAAAGAAATCATCATAGGCACGCCGTGCAAAGACACTATCCTGGAAGTGTACAGCTCTGCAAGCTGAGCTGCAGAGATGGATTCCTTGATTGGAAGAAAATGAGCCACTTTACTCAACTTGTCGATGACGACGAAGATGGCATCATTACCCTTCTTGGACTTCGGAAACCCGGTGAAGAAATGCATCTAATTATGGTCGAACTTCCACTCGGGAATGGGAAAAGGATGCAAAAGACCTGCTGGACGTTGATAACCCACAAGTATAGGGGATCGCAACAATTTTCGAGGGTAGAGGATTCAACCCAAATTTGTTGGTTGACCAAAAGGGAAGCGGAAGAATATTCTCAAGTATTAGCAGCCGAGTTTATCAGATTCAACCACACCTAAAAGATTAGTGTTTGCAAGCAAAGTATCAGTAGCAAAGTAGTATGATAACAAAGGTGCCAGAAACGATCTGTTGACAAGGCAGACTATTCCTAACTGTTGTATCAATGGCGCCAAAAAAAGGTACGTGGGTGAGTAACTATTCTTCCCTGACAACAGTGTCGGAAAAGGATGTTGCAACAAGTAACAGCAAAGTAGCAAGGAACATCAGTAGTAGCAGAAGCAAAGTAACACCAGAGTAACAACAGTGGTAGCAAAGTGGCCCAATCCCTTTTGTAGCAAGGGACAAGCCTAGACAAAGTAACGTAGCAAGGACCAGTAGTAAAAGACTCGTAGGTAGTGGATCGGTGATGGATGAGTATGACGGATGTGATTCATCATGTAACAGCTATAACACGGAGAGATATGAACTAGCTCTCGTTCGTCAATCTAATGTAGGCATGTATTCCGTATGTAGTCATACGTGCTTAGGGAAAAGAACTTGCATGACATCTATTGTCCATCCCTCCCGTGGCAGCGGGGTCCTAATGGAAACTACGGGATATTAAAGTTCTCCTTTTAATAAAGAGCCGGACCAACGCATTAACACGCGGTGAATACATGAACTCCTCATACTATGGTCATCTCCGTGAGTGGTTCCGGCTATTGTCACTCGGGGGTTGACGAATCATAACACATAGTAGGTGACTATAAAACTTGCAAGATAGGATCTAAAACACACATATATTAGCGACAACATAATAGGTTCAGATCTGAAATCATGGCACTCGGGCCCTAGTGACAAGCATTAAGCATAGCCAAGTAGTAGCAACATCAATCTATAACATAATGGATACTAGGGATCAATCCCCGTCAAAAACTAACTCGATTACATGATAGATCTCATCCAACTCATCACCGTCCAGCAAGCCTACGATGAGATTACTCACGAACGATGAAGAGCATCATGGAATTCTCGATGGAGGAAGGTTGATGATGACGATGGCGACAATTTCCCCTCTACGGAGCCCGAGACGGACTCCAGATCTGCCCTCCAGATGGAGAACAGGATGTGGCGGCGCCTCCGTATCGCAAAACGCGATGAAACCTTCTCTCTGATTTTTTTCCGAGTGAGACGGAAGATAAAGAGCTCAGTTTGGGGGCGGTGCAGCCACGTGGGCCCCACAAGCCCTCACGGCGCGGTCAGGGGGGTGGCCACGGCCTGTGGGCTTGTGACCCACTGGTCCACCTCCTCCGGTGGATCTTTGCGCAGGTATTTTTCTTTTATTCCAGAAAAAATCTCCGTAAATTTTCAGGACATTCTGAGAACTTTTATTTCTCCACAAAAACAACACCATGGCAATTCTGCTGAAAACAGCGTCTGTCCGGGTTAGTTCCATTCAAATCATGCAAATTAGAGTCCAAAACTAGGGCAAAAGAGTTTGGAAAAGTAGATACGACGGAGACTTATCAACTCCCCCAAGCTTAAAGCCTTGCTTGTCCTCAAGCAATTTAGTTGACAAACTGAAAGAGACAAAAGAAAACTTTGACGAACTCTGTTTGATCTTGTTGTTGCAACTATGTCTAACTCATATCCACAGTTTCTGCAAGATCACAAGAAAACCACATAAGCAAATGACATCTAGGTCTCACGGTAAACTCATATCAATGGCATAATCAACTAGCGAGCAAATAATAGTAAGCCTCAAATGTCAACACTTCAATCAAAACAACATGAAGCAGTACGAATAGTTGGTATCTCGCTAGCTCTTTCTGAGACCGCAAAACATAAATGCAGAGCACCTTTAAAGACCAAGGACTGACTAAACATTGTAATTCATGGCAATGAAGATCCAGTCACAGTCGTACTCAACACAGTTAAAAGCAAAGCATAAAATGACAGAGGTGCTCTCTAATTGGTGCTTTTGTAAGAGGAGGATGACTCAACAGGAACATAAATAGACAGGCCCTTCGCAGAGGGAAGCATTGATTTGCAGAGGTGCCAGAGCTCAAGCTTTGAAAACAGAGATAATAATTTTGGGTGGCATACTTTCATTGTCAATGCAATGACTAAGAGTTCTCAATCTTCCATGCTACACATGCTATAGGCGGTTCCCAAACAGAAAAGTAAAGTTTTGACTCCCCCACCACCAATCAATCACACTCCACGGCTAGCCGAATCCTCGGGTACCGTCCAAACCAACATCAATCCTGGGGGAGTTTTGTTTGCAATTATCTTTTCGATTTGAGCATGGAACCGGGATTCCAATTAACGTCCCCTTTCTCGCGAATGATAGTGAATAAACACATATCGAGGATAACACGCCTAGCATGGAAGATACCAATAGCCCCGTGTCACCACATGAGCAGTTCGGGCATGCAAAACAGATTATTTCTTGAAGGTTTAGAGAGTGGCACATGCAAATTTACTTGGAACGGCAGGTAGATACCGCACATAGGTAGGTATGGTGGACTCATCTGGAACAACTTTGGGTTTATGGAAGTGGATGCACAAGCAGTATTCCCGCTTAGTACAAGTGAAGGCTAGCAAAAGACTGGGAAGCGACCAACTAGAGAGCGACAACAGTCATCAAAATGCATTGAGATTAAGTTATATTGAGTGCAATCAAGAGTAGGACATAAATCACCATGAAGATGAACATCATAGAGGCTATGTTGATTTTGTTTCAACTACATGCGTGAACATGCGCCAAGTCAAGCCACTTGAAACATTCAAAGGAGGATACCATCCTATCATACTACATCACAGTCATCTCAACATTCATGTTGGCAACCAAGACAAACCATTATAAGCTCCTAGCTAAGTAAGCATGGCATAAGCAACTACAATCTCTAAGTTGTCGTTGCAAACATGTTTCTCTCACAACAAAGGTGAACTAGGAACAGTGAGCTAGTCATATTTACAAAAACAAAATAGATCGAGTTCATACCAGCTTTTCCAGGCTCAGTCACTTCATCATATATCGTCATTATTGCCTTTCACTTGCACGACCGAACGATGTGAACAATAATAAGAGTGCTCGTGCATTGGACTAAAGCTGGAATCTGCAGGCAAACACAAAGGAGAAGACAAAGTAATATGGCTCTTTGAAAGCTAAACAGGTTTGCATGCAAGAGCCACTAAACATTGTAACCATGGTCTTCTACCTTGAATCAAAGAAAAAGAAAACTATCTACACGGGAAAGCTCCCAACAAGCAAAGTGTGAACACCGACGAACAAAGTGAAAGCATAAGCAAGAATGTAAGTCGGTGAGAAACACGTACTCCCCCAAGCTTAGAATTTTGGCCTAAGTTGGTCTACTCCCAAGGAGGGAAATAACCAGCTCTGGGGTACTCCGGAGTGGACTGAGGATGCCACTACTGTGTGAGCTCCTCTGGCTCCCACTGATAAATTGGCGTCTTGTACTCGACTGGAGGCTCGGGCACGGGCACCTGTGGCTGGGCCAAGCCCCAATATGCGTAGATGTCCGAGGGCATAATAATGTACCTGCCTGCATGAAGATTGAACAAAGAAGGACCAGGCAAAGTAATAGTCTCACGAGTACCTTGACTAAATACCAGGTTATAAATCATCCTTCTATTTATATCTCTATCAAGAAAGTCATGGCGAACCATGCTATCGTAATCTAGATATCTCTCGGGAAGAAGAACCCCTTCTTCCTCCTCCAGTCTAATAGGTACCTCAAAGTGTTTAGCAAGACGAGTAGCATAGATACCTCCATAGACAACACCTTTAGAACAGTTCAGGTTCAACCGTTGAGCTACTATAGCGCCCAAGTATAAGTTTTATCGCTATAAAGGGCTTCGTGCAAGACCGCAAGATCTTGGGAACTAAGTGACACAGCTTTCCCTCGTCCAATCAAACATTTTCCCACAAATAATGAGAAGTACCGAAGCACGGGAAAATGAATGCTACCAGCTGTAGCGCAAGACACTCTTCTCTCCTCTCCTACGGCAATTGTATCGATGAAAGCTTCCAAGTCCTGTGGACAAGGTTCATGAATATCGCCAATAAAAGGCAATTTGCAAATATTGCAAAAATCCTGGAGTGCCTTGCGCTGGGGGATATCATAAAGTTTAAACTCAACCATAGGAGGATTCTTCCTCGGATAGAAGTTAAATCTTTGTACGAAGATATTAGTGAGGAGGAGGTATTGCGGACACTTATCTTCAACGAAGACGGTAAGGCCTGCGTTCTCCACCAAGTGATAAAAGTCCTCATAAATTCCAGCGGCGCGTAAGAACACGTCGCTTGGCCACTCGCACGCTCGAACTTCCGCGACTCGAGGGACCGGATGCTTGGCTTCTTCTCACTCCCATCATCCTTGGGGTCACGGTTTGACGAGCCTCTTAAGAACCTCCTCATCTTTTCCCTTTTCTATCTGTGAAAATTTCTGAAATTTTTAGTGATTCTAAGGAAAAGTGAATAAGGCTCAACAAAACTCGTAGCAACTACTCCAACAAGTGCCTAGAGGCCATATTACGCATCAAAACTACTTGGGACCAACTAAAATCAGCATGCAAAGCTCAAGAACATGGTCACCAAGGCAGCAAAAATACGCGGAGTATAAGGCACTAGAGCAAAAACTAATTGGACCAATGGAGGAGTCACTTACCAAGGAGTAATTTCCCCAAAACAGTTCGGAGAATGGTGATTTGAGCAAAGAGATCGAAAATCCCAGCAAGAGGAGGAAGAACGCGGGTTTGAGCTGCGAAATGATTTTTTCTCAAGGTAGGAGAACCAGATGAGAGCAAGAATGAGTGGAGGGGGTGCCTGTGGGCCCCACAAGCCTGTGTGGCGCGGCCAGGGGGTGCCCGCGCCCCAAGGGCTTGTGGCCGACTGGTACAGCCCCCAGACAAGCTCTTTGTCTCATAATTTTTCAAAAATTCCAGAAAAAATCATACTTGATTTTCAGGGTGTTCGGAGAACTTTCATTTTCGGGGTACTTTTCTACCGGACGCTAAAATAGAAAACAGGGAATACTAAACTAAATCTATCATTTTTCTTCTAAGCAACCTAAAGTGAAAACTTGGAACAGAGGTTTGTGACTCCTCGATTCATCCAGCTCATGGTCATCGAAAGAAATCCGTTAATGGGGTTGATCAAATCCCCTTGACAAAACTTCTCGAATCACAAAAGAGAACGGAGAATTTCCGAATAGTCACTAGGTCACCTCAATGGGGATGTTTATCTCCAACAAGCAAGTCATACTTCATCTTGACACGAGGACAGTGGGTGTCAACTTATCGAGTTCAAGTCTACGATAAAGAGAGAGAGGCATAACGCTAACACCGACTTGAAGGTCGCATAACGCAGTTCTAACGTAGTTGCCTTTAATGGAGCAAGGTATAGTGGGCACACCGGGATCACCTAGTTTCTTAGGAGTTCCACCCTTCAAAGTGTAATTAGTGAGCATGGCGGAGATCTCAAGATCAGGTATCCTCCTCTTATTAGTCACAATATGTAGCGACCCGACTCAACGAGTCAAGCCTCTGGTGTTTCTGTACCATCCCAAGATCATGCTGGTACACACACAGTACATAATGTATATATTCAAGAGTGCAATCACACAGCTTTATTAATCGAAATCTCATAAAGAGTACTTTATTACAATAAAGGAGTACAATAAAGTGGCTGAAGGCCAACTCATGAGATTATCTAACGAAGACTAAGCGGAAGCATCAGGTAGACGAGTCCATCCGACTCCAAGGGCATGTCACTGAGCGTAGAATCGTAGCCTCACTCCTGGTCGGAAAAGTACTCTGCAACATGATACGTTGCAGCCGTGTAGGTCAGCATATTGAATATGCTGGCAAATCATCAAGAGAGGGGGTAAAATAATAATCAACTATCTCTACATGCATATTTGGCTGGTGGAGCTAAGTTTTTGCATAAAGCCAGTTTTATCCTACAACAAAAGGGGTCGCAAGCAAAATATTACTACATAGTTTGTTGTTAACGAGATGGTTCCGCCAACCAGTTCTCGTACCCGAATAGTTGTTAACACCCACATCATTATTAAGTTGTGTCGAGAGTTCAGGGGAAATTCAATGCCTTCGGCTCAAGTTGTCCATGACCGTGGACACGGCTAATCGATTAGGTTGAGTACTCTGCAGAGTTTTGCACACGTTCCCCACAAGATTTGATCGCCTCCGGATTTGTCCTCGCACTTCAGGGTGTTTGAAGACCGGATGATCAAAACATGGTCTTTCAATGGGTCCCTCTGAATCCCTGTCGGTGCCCATCCATTCCTACCGTTCGTCTACATCTGCTAGCACCGCCTGTCCAGAGTCGCCGCATTGTCCAACCAAGCCAGAGCCCATAATGACTTGTGGCTGTGCAGCTAAGCCTTGAGTCTTGAAGTCTCCGTCCGTCCCTTTGAGCCTGGGTGAAGCTTTCCGCAGGATGACATGGCCTCTCCAGCATCCCGGGCATCCACTGGGTTTTCCAGGGAGCCGATCAACCGTCCTTCACCCAGTGTTGCATTGCGTCCGAGGTCTTGAAAATCTTGTCTTAGTCCGGTCTTGATTAGTATATCAATCGCGCATCACTCGTGGTATACACTCAACCGATAACCCGTCTACTTAAGCATAGCGAATATAACATTGTCGTCCCGAGGCCAAGTATCGGGGTGTTGGTGTTCCTACCACATGATACTACAACTAGGATTAAAGTTTCCAAGTACCTAGGCAGCATGCAAATTGGGCAAAGAAGGTGATCTACTATGCATTGAAAACATAGGTAAAAATAACATGATCAAAGATGACTTGCCTTGATGATAGTTGTCCTGCTCGAGCGTCTCTAAGTAACACGCTTCGCACTCCGGATGATCTACCGATACAAACACAAAGCACACCATAAGCAATTCAATCATGCCACGAGTAAAAATAACATCACATGCAATGATTGGCAAACGACTACGCAAAAGAATTTTATCGCGCGTCGGTAGGACAGAAACTTGTTTCTGTTGAAAACACTAGTAAAAATACTTGGAAAATTCTGAAAATTCTACTACAGTAAGGTTTTATCACTAGAAAACAGTAGCAAAAAGAATCAACTCAATATCATTTTTCAAACTCCTGGAATAGGCAAAACAGTGTTTAAACGAAATCTGCTCTAACTTATATTTCAAAATTCCAAACACAGAACAATTATATATTTTTAACAACTAAAGGAAATTTGTGAGCTACTGGAAAAAGAATCAATGTCATTGGACGTAGGGATAAAAACTTGTGATCAAAACAAGATTGAAAGTTTCTGTTTTCGAAATCTGGACAGAAAAATTACAAAACTGCTAGTGCTAAAGAGAGGCACACGTGGCAAGTTCTATTGGCTGTAGTGGCTGTGTGTTTTCTTGGTTTGGAGCAAACGTCCCATGGCTTGCAAAACCACTGGCTAAATCTTAAGTGACCAAAAGAACCGTTGGTTCTCTGGACTAAACCGAAGGGGTGTAGGTGATCTAATCCTAGCCATTGCATGGTGTTGCATGGGGTCTAAGGGCCGAGATTGAGTGCATGCAAATAGAGAGAGAGAGATGGATAGCTACCTGCTGGCTGTAGCTTGCACCGGCAAGAAAGGAGATGACCGGCGAGGAAGGAGGGAGTAGAAAATTTGCAAAACCAAAATGGTGACTTTAACTCACAAGGGAGAAGTCATATTATCTCTACTCCGATAAATTGCCCGCAGTCACATAACGATAATTTTTTTTCAGAGGAACGCAATGATGCATAAAATATGGAATGCAAATGAATGATCTATTAACATCCGAATTTACGAAAATTGGGATGTTACAAACCTACCCACCTTAAGATGAATCTCGCCCTCGAGATTTGGGTTGGCTAGAAAATAGGTGCGGGTGGTCTCGACGAAGGTCCTCTTCTCGTTCCCAGGTGGCTTCTTCCTCGTTGTGGTGGCTCCACAACACCTTGCAGAACTTGATGATCTTGCTGCGGGTAACTCTGTTGGCGGTCTCGAGAATCCGGACGGGTTTCTCCTCATATGTCAGATCGCTGTCAAGCTGTATGGCCTCTAGGGGCACTGTGTCTCTCAACGGAACATCGGCCATCTCAGCATGGCATTTCTTCAACTGGGAAACATGGAAGACATCATGAACTCCGGACAATCCTTCCGGCAGTTCCACTTTGTATGCAACTTCGCCTCTACGTTCAAGAATTTTGTAGGGGCCAATGAAACGTGGTGCTAGTTTTCCTTTCACACCGAATCTCTTGATTCCTCGAAGTGGAGACACCCGAAGATATGCTCGATCTCCCACTTCGTACATTACTTCCTTGCGTTTGCTGTCGGCATAACTCTTCTGCCTGGACTGAGCTATCTTGAGTCGGTCACGAATAAGCTTGACCTTCTCTTCAGAATCTCGGATGAGGTCGGGACCAAAAAGTTGTCGGTCTCCAACTCCATCCCACATCAACGGTGTTCTGCACCTCCTTCCGTATAGAGCTTCGAAAGGGGCCATCTTCAGACTGGTCTGGTAGCTGTTGTTGTATGAGAACTCGGCATACGGTAAATTGTCATCCCAACTAGACCCATAGTCTAGTGCGCAAGCTCTCAACATGTCTTCCAGAATCTGATTAACTCTCTCGGTCTGTCCATCTGTCTGCGGGTGAAATGCTGTGCTGAACTCCAATCTTGTTCCCAAGGTTTCGTGCAGTTGGTGCCAAAATTTTGATGTGAACTGAGTCCCTCTATCGGACACAATGCTCTTCGGTACTCCGTGCAGACATACGATCCTCGTCATATAAATCTTGGCCAGCTTGGCACTCGTGTAGGTAGTCTTCAACGGAATGAAGTGAGCTAACTTGGTCAAACGATCGACCACAACCCAAATAGAATCATAGCCTGAACGGGTCCGAGGTAATCCTGTGATGAAGTCCATACCAAGCTTTTCCCATTTCCATTCGGGTATCGGCAGAGGTTGGAGCAAACCTGCTGACTTCTGATGCTCGGCTTTTACTCGCTGACAAACATCGCATATAGCTACGAACTCGACAATGTCTTTCTTCAATCCTGTCCACCAGAAACTTTCTTTCAGATCCAGATACATCTTGGTGTTACCAGGGTGTATCGAGTATGGGGAATCATGAGCTTCCTGAAGTATCAACTTCCTGAGTTCGGGATCATTGGGCACATAGATGCGATCCTCAAACCATAAAGTTCCGTGTTCATCCTCACGAAACCTTTAGCTTTCCCGTCTTCCATTTTCTGCTTAATCTCGACTATCTCTTTGTCAGCTTTCTGTGCTTCACGGATCTTTTCCGTCAAAGTAGACTGAATTTCCAAAGTGGCAACAAATCCTCTTGGAACTATCTCCAATTTGAGCTCTCGGAGATCATCGACTAACTCCTGGGGTAATCCTCCCGCTGTGAGCGTGTTCACATAACTCTTGCGGCTCAACGCATCGGCTACAACATTTGCCTTGCCTGGGTGATAATGCAATCTCATGTCGTAGTCCTTGATCAACTCTAGCCATCGCCTCTGTCTGAGGTTCAACTCCTTCTGCGTGAAGATATATTTCAGGCTCTTGTGATCAGTGTAAACATCACAACTATTTCCGATCAGGAAATGTCTCCACGTCTCGAGAGCGTGCACTACGGCTGCTAGTTCCAAGTCATGTGTGGCATAATTCAACTCATGAGGTCTGAGCTGTCTGGATGCATAGGCTACAACTTTGCCTTCTTGCATGAGCACTCCTCCAAGTCCTTGACGAGAAGCGTCACAATAAACCTGGAAATCCTTCTGAATGTTCGGCAATATCAGCACCGGGGCTGTCACAAGACGTTTCTTCAACTCTTGAAAACTGGTTTCACATTCCTCAGTCCAAACATACTTGGATTCCTTCTTCAATAACTCTGTCATGGGCTTGGCAATCTTTGAGAAATTCTCAATGAACCTCCGGTAATATCCGGCAAGTCCGAGGAAACTGCGGATCTCCTTGACTGAACTGGGTGCTACCCATTCGGTGACTGCTGCGACCTTGGCAGGGTCCACTGCTATTCCTTCTCCGGAGATGACGTGTCCGAGAAATCCGACTTCCTTCAACCAAAACTCACATTTGCTGAACTTTGCATATAGCTTATGCTCTCGAAGCTTCTCCAGAACTAGACGCAGATGTTCCTTGTGTTCCTCTTCGTTCTTGGAGAATATCAGTATGTCATCGATGAACACCACGACAAACTTGTCCAAGTATTCCATAAATACCTTGTTCATCAGATTCATAAAATATAACGGAGCATTAGTCAGTCCAAATGACATGACCGTGTACTCATACAAGCCGTACCGAGTGGTAAAGGCTGTCTTGGGTATATCCTGTTCACGAATCTTCAACTGATGATACCCGAATCGAAGATCGATCTTTGAGAATATGCGAGCTCCAACTAACTGATCAAACAGATCATTGATCATCGGCAAGGGGTACTTGTTCTTGATGGTCACATCGTTCAATGCACGATAATCGACAACCATTCTCAGGGACTTGTCCTTCTTTTCAACCAAGAGCACTGGGGCTCCCCAAGGTGAAGAACTTGGGCGAATATACCCTTTGTCCAATAACTCTTTAATTTGCTTCTTGATTTCTATCAAGTCGTTAGCGGGCATCCGATAAGGTCTCTTGGATATCGGGGCTGTTCCGGGTAATAGCTCAATCAAGAACTCAATCTCTCTATCGGGTGGCATGCCCGGCAATTCCTCCGGAAATACATCTGGATACTCCTGTACGATCGGTACCTCCTCCTGGACTACTCCCGTGAGAGAGTTTACTCGCTTACTCCGGGTCGGGCGCTGAGACACGTACTTAATCCGCTTCTGCTCGGGGGTGGTGAGAAAAATAGACTTAAGGGCACAATCGATATTCCCTTCATACTTGGCCATCCAATCCATGCCTAGGATTACATCCAATCCCTGGGACTCTAATACGATGAGGTCGGTGGGGAAATTATGGTTCCCGATGTTGAGACTCAAAGCATGGCATCCTATCCCGGCTGTCATCATGCCTCCTGGGGAACTGACCTTAATAGGTTGGCCGAGGGTTCTAGTTGGCAAGCTATACTTTTCCACAACTACCCTTGATATGAATGAATGTGTTGCACCAGAATCAAAAAGTACCAATACTGGATGTGAATTTAGCAAAAACTTACCAACCACAGTATCGGGGTGATCATAGACCTCTTCCACATCAATGTGGTTCACCTGAGCTCGAGGAAAAGGATTGGGCTTCTTTGCTGCAGAGTTGCCGTTGAAGTTGCCGTTGCCGTTTCCATTTCCCTGCTTGTTCTGGGGACAATCAGTGGCATAGTGTCCCTTCTTCTGACACTTGAAGCAAGTGATGTGAGTCAGATCCTTCTGAGCTGGAGCTGACTGCTGCTGAGTGCCAGTACCGCCATTCTTGAAGTTGCTGTTGTTGCGGTGATTCCCATTTCCTCCATGGTTGTGGCCTCCATGGTTGTGCACAGGGTGGTTATGCTGAACATGTCCACCAAACTTACCGGATCCAGTCCCGGCATTCCCTGGATAAGGGGTGTAGCGAGGCTTCTGCTGAGTGCCGGAGTTGAACTTTCCAACCCCATACTTTCGCTTGCGGTTCTCCATCTGCTGATGTTTCCCCTCCAAGATGAGGGCCTTATCAACCAGCTCCTGATAGTTGTTGAAGGTGGCTACCGTCAACTGAATGCTCAGCTCATCATTCAGTCCTTCCAAGAACTTCTCCTGCTTGGCCGCATCATCGGCCACATCTCCAGGTGCATAACGGGCGAGCATGCTGAAATCATCAACGTACTGGGCCACAGTGCGACTCCCCTGGCGTAAGTTGCGAAACTCACGCTTCTTCAGACTCATTGCACCAGCTAAGACATGCGCGATGCGGAAAGCTTGCTTGAATTGCTCCCAAGTGACTCCAGCAATGGGATAAGTGGTGGTGTAGTTCTCCCACCAAGCAGCTGCAGGGCCTTCAAGTTGATGCGCGGCAAAACGCACCTTCTCAGCTTCAGAACAACCAGCGGTGGTGAGTTCACGCTCCATCTTGTGAAGCCAATCATCTGCCACAATGGGCTCAATGCTGCTGGAGAAAGTTGGAGGGTTCAACCTCAGAAAACGGGTAAGGTTGTCGGCCTGGGGTGGATGATGGTTGTTGTTGTTCTGGTTCTGGATGATCAGCTGCATCAGGGTGTTTTGTTGCTGGATCAACTGGGTGAGTTCCGGCAGAAAGTTGGAGGTAGGGGCGCGTCTCGGAGGCATCTAATGTTTGTAGAGGGGTGAGATTAGCATAGAACAATGGTCTAAGAGGAATTACACTACCCATATGAATGTAACACACAAGTATCACACCACACATTTTATTCAATCATCACAAAGGTTCACACAAGGATACAAAATTCGATAATCCTAAACATCGGCCTAACACGTAAAACGATAAAGTAAATTTGGTGGTCTAGTCTAAGTGTCCTCCTCAGAATAGCATGGTGTCGGGTCCTTCGGTGGAGCTTTCTTCATAGTCCTCGTCGTTGCTGATCACGGGGGCTACGTCTCCTTCGGGATGAAGGTTCTCGCCCATGTCCAGTTCCTCCTCCAGGTATGCAACTCGAGTCTTCAGCTTCTTGATCCGCTCCAGAAAATCCTTCACTTCCAGCTCATGCTCATAGTGGGCTTCCCGGGCTGCATCTTCAAGTTCAAGCTCGCGGAGTGACAGTTGCTTGATATTCTTGGCATCCTTGATCGCGTGATACTCCAGAGTTCCGCTGTGCTTCTCCAAGGTCTGGGCATAAGACAAGAGAGCGTCATTGGTCTTGTTTGAGATGATGTCTCCGTCTTCATTTCTCCGGGATACAGCGAACAGGTCTGGAGAAATAGGGCAGCCTTTGTATTCATCCTTGATACGTCCGAGTGCACAATGAATCGCCATGTCCCTTCCGAGAATCCACTTGGGTGCGATGAACTTGAAATCCATCGGTTCAGTGCGCGGCTGGAATGTCCTTCCGGGAATATGCACCTCGATCTTGTAGCGTGAATCCTCCGGGTAAGACGAAGTTGGCTTCCCTGTGATAGACGGCAGAGCAATTCTCAAATCCTTGGTGATCTGCACCAGCTCTTTTCCGAACGGCATAGTGGTGTCGGGCTGGCAAAACTCCGTGAACTTAACAGGGATGAAGGTGGCCATCTAAACATTGGAAAATCGGAGAGAAGTCAGAAATGATCAGAAGAGGAAATAGAAGATATAAGAGAAACTAGTTTTCTTCCTAAGGCTTTTCCAATCCTAGAGGTTACGTCCTAAGGTCAGCGTGTGCTCTGATACCATTTCTGTAGTGACCCGACTCAACGAGTCAAGCCTCTGGTGTTTCTGTACCATCCCAAGATCATGCTGGTACACACACAGTACATAATGTATATATTCAAGAGTGCAATCACACAGCTTTATTAATCGAAATCTCATAAAGAGTACTTTATTACAATAAAGGAGTACAATAAAGTGGCTGAAGGCCAACTCATGAGATTATCTAACGAAGACTAAGCGGAAGCATCAGGTAGACGAGTCCATCCGACTCCAAGGGCATGTCACTGAGCGTAGAATCGTAGCCTCACTCCTGGTCGGAAAAGTACTCTGCAACATGATACGTTGCAGCCGTGTAGGTCAGCATATTGAATATGCTGGCAAATCATCAAGAGAGGGGGTAAAATAATAATCAACTATCTCTACATGCATATTTGGCCGGTGGAGCTAAGTTTTTGCATAAAGCCAGTTTTATCCTACAACAAAAGGGGTCGCAAGCAAAATATTACTACATAGTTTGTTGTTAACGAGATGGTTCCGCCAACCAGTTCTCGTACCCGAATAGTTGTTAACACCCACATCATTATTAAGTTGTGTCGAGAGTTCAGGGGAAATTCAATGCCTTCGGCTCAAGTTGTCCATGACCGTGGACACGGCTAATCGATTAGGTTGAGTACTCTGCAGAGTTTTGCACACGTTCCCCACAAGATTTGATCGCCTCCGGATTTGTCCTCGCACTTCAGGGTGTTTTAAGACCGGATGATCAAAACATGGTCTTTCAACGGGTCCCTCTGAATCCCTCTCGGTGCCCATCCATTCCTACCGTTCGTCTACATCTGCTAGCACCGCCTGTCCAGAGTCGCCACATTGTCCAACCAAGCCAGAGCCCACAATGACTTGTGGCTGTGCAGGTAAGCCTTGAGTCTTGAAGTCTCCGTCCGTCCCTTTGAGCCTGGGTGAAGCTTTCCGCAGGATGACATGGCCTCTCCAGCATCCCGGGCATCCACTGGGTTTTCTAGGGAGCCAATCAACCGTCCTTCACCCAGTGTTGCATTGCGTCCGAGGTCTTGAAAATCTTGTCTTAGTCCGGTCTTGATTAGTATATCAATCTCGCATCACTCGTGGTATACACTCAACCGATAACCCGTCTACTTAAGCATAGCGAATATAACATTGTCGTCCCGGGGCCAAGTATCGGGGTGTTGGTGTTCCTACCACATGATACTACAACTAGGATTAAAGTTTCCAAGTACCTAGGCAGCATGCAAATTGGGCAAAGAAGGTGATCTACTATGCATTGAAAACATAGGTAAAAATAACATGATCAAAGATGACTTGCCTTGATGATAGTTGTCCTGCTCGAGCGTCTCTAAGTAACACGCTTTGCACTCCGGATGATCTACCGATACAAACACAAAGCACACCATAAGCAATTCAATAATGCCACGAGTAAAAATAACATCACATGCAATGATTGGCAAACGACTACGCAAAAGAATTTTATCGCGCGTCGGTAGGACAGAAACTTGTTTCTGTTGAAAACACTAGTAAACATACTTGGAAAATTCTGAAAATTCTACTACAGTAAGGTTTTATCACTAGAAAACAGTAGCAAAAAGAATCAACTCAATATCATTTTTCAAACTCCTGGAATAGGCAAAACAGTATTTAAACTAAATCTGCTCTAACTTATATTTAAAAATTCCAAACACAGAACAATTATATATTTTTAACAACTACAGGAAATTTTTGAGCTACTGGAAAAAGAATCAATGTCATTGGACGTAGGGATAAAAAGTTGTGATCAAAACAAGATTGAAAGTTTCTGTTTTCGAAATCTGGACAGAAAAATTACAAAACAGCTAGTGCTAAAGAGAGGCACACGTGGCAAGTTCTATTGGCTGTAGTGGCTGTGTGTTTTCTTGGTTTGGAGCAAACGTCCCATGGCTTGCAAAACCACTGGCTAAATCTTAAGTGACCAAAAGAATCGTTGGTTTTCTGGACTAAACCGAAGGGGTATAGGTGATCTAATCCTAGCCATTGCATGGTGTTGCATGGGGTCTAAGGGCCGAGATTGAGTGCATGCAAATAGAGAGAGAGAGATGGATAGCTACCTGCTGGCTGTAGCTTGCACCGGCAAGAAAGGAGATGACCGGCGAGGAAGGAGGGAGTAGCTCCGGGCGGTGGGGCGTCGGGCGGCGGCGGTGAGGTTCCTCCTCCGCGGGGAAGAGGCGGCGGTGGAGAGAGAGTTCGGGGAGGTCTCCTCCTCCGCGGCGAGGCCGAGGTGCAGCAGCTTTCGGGCTGCTTCCGCTGCTCGCGGCGGCGGCTAGGGCGGCGGTGAGGTGAGGCGCCGGCGGCGGCTTGTGGAGGCGGCAGTGGATGAGACGGCGGCTAGGGTTGGGGAGAGGTGACGGTGGGGGGGGTTATATAGGCTTAGGGGAGGAGAGTAAAAGGAAGGAGAGGGAGAACTTTGGGAAGGAGATCATGGGAGAGAAAATAGGAAAGAGAGGGAGAGGTGGCGGTGGAGACAAAAGGAAAAGGAGGGAGTAGAAATAGGAAAGAGAGAAATAAGGAAAGGGAGGGAGTACTCACGTGTGGGAAGAGAAGAGAGAGAACTTAGGAAAGAGAGGGAAACGTCGGGAGGGAGAGGGAGGTTGGGACGTGGGGGAGGGGGCTGCATGCATGCATGCATGGGGGCTGGGCTGAGCCCTTGTGGCTCGGCCTGGCAGTTCTATTTTTTTTAAAACAAACTAACAGCAGCAAAAAAGAAAAGAAAGAAAAACCAAAACAGTAAAAATATATATATATATATTCCTAGCTAACAAAAAGTAGGAACTAATATACATATATGCACTAGAACTTAGGAGAATACAAAATAACATATACAACTAATATATATATATAATATATATAGGAATCCTAGTTCCACCTAATGCAACTTTAAAAAAAAAAGTATTATGCAATAGGTCACACAACTCAATCGAAAAACTCAACAAAAAAAATACTTCGGAGTTTAGAAAATTTGCAAAACCAAAATGGTGACTTTAACTCACAAGGGAGAAGTCATATTATCTCCACTCCGATAAATTGCCCGCAGTCACATAACGATAATTTTTTTTCAGAGGAACGCAATGATGCATAAAATATGGAATGCAAATGAATGATCTATTAACATCCGAATTTACGAAAATTGGGATGTTACAAACCTACCCACCTTAAGATGAATCTCGCCCTCGAGATTTGGGTTGGCTAGAAAATAGGTGCGGGTGGTCTCGACGAAGGTCCTCTTCTCGTTCCCAGGTGGCTTCTTCCTCGTTGTGGTGGCTCCACAACACCTTGCAGAACTTGATGATCTTGCTGCGGGTAACTCTGTTGGCGGTCTCGAGAATCCGGACGGGTTTCTCCTCATATGTCAGATCGCTGTCAAGCTGTATGGCCTCTAGGGGCACTGTGTCTCTCAACGGAACATCGGCCATCTCAGCATGGCATTTCTTCAACTGGGAAACATGGAAGACATCATGAACTCCGGACAATCCTTCCGGCAGTTCCACTTTGTATGCAACTTCGCCTCTACGTTCAAGAATTTTGTAGGGGCCAATGAAACGTGGTGCTAGTTTTCCTTTCACACCGAATCTCTTGATTCCTCGAAGTGGAGACACCCGAAGATATGCTCGATCTCCCACTTCGTACATTACTTCCTTGCGTTTGCTGTCGGCATAACTCTTCTGCCTGGACTGAGCTATCTTGAGTCGGTCACGAATAAGCTTGACCTTCTCTTCAGAATCTCGGATGAGGTCGGGACCAAAAAGTTGTCGGTCTCCAACTCCATCCCACATCAACGGTGTTCTGCACCTCCTTCCGTATAGAGCTTCGAAAGGGGCCATCTTCAGACTGGTCTGGTAGCTGTTGTTGTATGAGAACTCGGCATACGGTAAATTGTCATCCCAACTAGACCCATAGTCTAGTGCGCAAGCTCTCAACATGTCTTCCAGAATCTGATTAACTCTCTCGGTCTGTCCATCTGTCTGCGGGTGAAATGCTGTGCTGAACTCCAATCTTGTTCCCAAGGTTTCGTGCAGTTGGTGCCAAAATTTTGATGTGAACTGAGTCCCTCTATCGGACACAATGCTCTTCGGTACTCCGTGCAGACATACGATCCTCGTCATATAAATCTTGGCCAGCTTGGCACTCGTGTAGGTAGTCTTCACCGGAATGAAGTGAGCTACCTTGGTCAAACGATCGACCACAACCCAAATAGAATCATAGCCAGAACGGGTCCGAGGTAATCCTGTGATGAAGTCCATACCAAGCTTTTCCCATTTCCATTCGGGTATCGGCAGAGGTTGGAGCAAACCTGCTGGCTTCTGATGCTCGGCTTTTACTCGCTGACAAACATCGCATATAGCTACGAACTCGACAATGTCTTTCTTCAATCCTGTCCACCAGAAACTTTCTTTCAGATCCAGATACATCTTGGTGTTACCGGGGTGTATCGAGTACGGGGAATCATGAGCTTCCTGAAGTATCAACTTCCTGAGTTCGGGATCATTGGGCACATAGATGCGATCCTCAAACCATAAAGTTCCGTGTTCATCCTCACGAAACCTTTAGCTTTCCCGTCTTCCATTTTCTGCTTAATCTCGACTATCTCTTTGTCAGCTTTCTGTGCTTCACGGATCTTTTCCGTCAAAGTAGACTGAATTTCCAAAGTGGCAACAAATCCTCTTGGAACTATCTCCAATTTGAGCTCTCGGAGATCATCGACTAACTCCTGGGGTAATCCTCCCGCTGTGAGCGTGTTCACATAACTCTTGCGGCTCAACGCATCGGCTACAACATTTGCCTTGCCTGGGTGATAATGCAATCTCATGTCGTAGTCCTTGATCAACTCTAGCCATCGCCTCTGTCTGAGGTTCAACTCCTTCTGCGTGAAGATATATTTCAGGCTCTTGTGATCAGTGTAAACATCACAACTATTTCCGATCAGGAAATGTCTCCACGTCTCGAGAGCGTGCACTACGGCTGCTAGTTCCAAGTCATGTGTGGCATAATTCAACTCATGAGGTCTGAGCTGTCTGGATGCATAGGCTACAACTTTGCCTTCTTGCATGAGCACTCCTCCAAGTCCTTGACGAGAAGCGTCACAATAAACCTGGAAATCCTTCTGAATGTTCGGCAATATCAGCACCGGGGCTGTCACAAGACGTTTCTTCAACTCTTGAAAACTGGTTTCACATTCCTCAGTCCAAACATACTTGAATTCCTTCTTCAATAACTCTGTCATGGGCTTGGCAATCTTTGAGAAATTCTCAATGAACCTCCGGTAATATCCGGCAAATCCGAGGAAACTGCGGATCTCCTTGACTGAAGTGGGTGCTACCCATTCGGTGACTGCTGCGACCTTGGCAGGGTCCACTGCTATTCCTTCTCCGGAGATGACGTGTCCGAGAAATCCGACTTCCTTCAACCAAAACTCACATTTGCTGAACTTTGCATATATCTTATGCTCTCGAAGCTTCTCCAGAACTAGACGCAGATGTTCCTTGTGTTCCTCTTCGTTCTTGGAGAATATCAGTATGTCATCGATGAACACCACGACAAACTTGTCCAAGTATTCCATAAATACCTTGTTCATCAGATTCATAAAATATGCCGGAGCATTAGTCAGTCCAAATGACATGACCGTGTACTCATACAAGCCGTACCGAGTGGTAAAGGCTGTCTTGGGTATATCCTGTTCATGAATATTTTTTTTAAAAACAAACTAACAACACCAAAAAAGAAAAGAAAGAAAAACCAAAAGAGTAAAAAAAGTATATATTCCTAGGTAACGAAAAGTAGGAACTAATATACATATATGCACTAGAACTTAGGAGAAAACAAAATAACATATACAACTAATATATATATAATATATATATAGGAATCCTAGTTCCACCTAATGCAACTTTTTAAAAAAAAAGTTTTATGCAATAGGTCACACAACTCAATCGAAAAACTCAACAAAAAAAATACTTCGGAGTTTAGAAAATTTGCAAAACCAAAATGGTGACTTTAAATCACAGGGGAGAAGTCATATTATCTCCACTCCGATAAATTGCCCGCAGTCACATAACGATAAATTTTTTTTCAGAGGAACGCAATGATGCATAAAATATGGAATGCAAATGAATGATCTATTAACATCCGAATTTACGAAAATTGGGATGTTACACAATATCTTTCATGTACTTAGCATACGGAGACATCTTGAGCATATCCGTCAAACGCATTTGCAGAAAGACAGGTCTGATCATTTCAATGAATCGCTCAAAATCCTCATCATCCTTTTTCTTGGATGGTTTGGGAGGAAAGGGCATGGGTTTCTGAACCCATGGTTCCCTTTCTTTACCATGCTTCCTGATACGTCTCAAACGTATCTATAATTTTTGATGGTTTCATGCTGTTATCTTGTCATCTTTGGATCTTTTATGTACCTTTTATATCTTTTTTGGGATTAACTTATTAATTCAGTGCCAAGTGCCACTTCCTGTTTTTTCTGTGTTTTTGGCTCTTTTCAGATCTGATTTTGGAACGGAGTCCAAATGGAATAAAATCCCCGAAATAAATTTTTCCTGAACGGAAGAAGATCAGGGGCTTAAGGGCCAAGCCACGAGGGCTACAGGGGGCCCACAAGCCCCCTATCCGCCACCATGGGGGCGGCAGCCAGCAGGCTTGTGGCCTCCCTGGTGCCCCCTGACCTAGCTCCTTCGCCTATATATTCCCTAAAATACAGAAAAAAAATCAAGGGATCCACGAAAATACTTTTCCGCGCCGCAAGCTTCCATTTCCGCGAGATCTCATCTGGAGACCCTTCCCGGTGCCCTGCCGGAGGGGACTTTGGAGTTGGAGGGCTTCTATATCAACATCATCGCCCCTCCAATGACTCGTGAGTAGTTCACTTCAGACCTACGGGTCCGTAGTTAGTAGCTAGATGGCTTCTTCTCTCTCTTGGATCTTCAATACAAAGTTCTCCATGATCTTCATGGAGATCTATCTGATGTAATCCTGTTTGGCGGTGTGTTTGTCGAGATCCGATGAATTGTGGATTTGTGATCAGATTATCTATGATATATATTTAAGTCTTTGCTGATTTCTTATATGCATGATTTAATATCCTTGTACGTCTCTCCGAGTCTTGGGTTTTGTTTGGCCAACTAGATCTATGATTCTTGCAATGGGAGAAGTGCTTGGTTTTGGGTTGTTACCGTGTGGTGACCTTTCCCAGTGAGAGTAGGGGCAGCAAGGCACACATCGTGTAGTTGCCATCAAGGGTAACAAGGTGGGCTTTGTCGTAGATATGAGATTGTCCATCTACATCATGTCATCTTGCTTAAGGTGTTACTGTGTTCTTTTGGACTTAATACACTAGATGCATGCTGGACAGCGGTCGACGTGTGGAGTAATAGTAGTAGATGCAAAAAGTATCGGTCTACTTGTTTTGGACGTGATGCCTATAGATATAATCATTGCTATAGATGACGTCATGACTTTGCGCGGTTCTATCAATGGCTCAAGAGTAATTTGTTCACCCACCATCTACTTGATTTCATGAGAGAAGCCACTAGTAAACACTATGGCCCCCGGGTCTATTCCACCTATCGTTTCCACTTTCGCTTTTACTTTTCTTTGTTACCTTGTTGCTTTCAGTTCTCACTTGGCGAACAATCTATAAGGGATTGACAACCCCTTCATAGCGTTGGGAGCAAGCTTTTTGTGTTTGTGCACGCACTTGTGATACTCCTTCACTGGATCGATACCTTGGTTCTCAAACTGAGGGAAATACTTACCACCGCTGCGCTACATCACCCTTTACGCTTCGAGGGAACACCAACGCAAGGCTCCAAGGCCACGGGGGAAATCATTTGCATATTTGCATAGGAAGTCCCTTAAGGCGTAGCCGTAGCAGAAGGATTCCTGGTGCCGTAGCACGTTTCTGGCGCCGTTGGAAGGTCTTTTGTTGCAGTAGCAGAAGTATTTCTGGCGCCGTTGCCGGGGAAGGAGAGATCTACCCAAGTAGGTCTCACAAACTCATCTCTTGCATTTACCTTTTTGCCAGTTGCCTCTCGTTTTCCTCTCCCCCACTTCACATTTGCCGTTTCCATTTGCCTTTTTCCTTTGTCGGTTTTCTTGCTTGCTTGTGTGCTTGTTTGTTTGTTGAAGTCATCATGGCTGAAAACACCAAACTTTGCGACTTCTCAAGCACTAATAATAATGATTTTATTAGTACTCCGATTGCTCCCGCCACTAATGCGGAATCATATGAAATCAACGCAGCTTTGCTGAATCTTGTTATGAAAGAGCAATTCTCTCGCCTTCCTAGTGAAGATGCCGCATCCCATCTCAATACCTTTATTGAGATTTGCGATGTGCAAAAGAAAAGAGATGTGGATAATGACATGATTAAGTTGAAGCTTTTTCCTTTCTCGGTGCGAGATCGCGCTAAAACTTGGTTTTCTTCTTTGCCTAAAAATAGTATCGATTCTTGGGATAAGTGCAAAGATGCTTACATATCCAAGTATTTTCCGCCGGCTAAGATCATCTCCTTACGTAACGATATCATGAATTTCAAGCAACTTGATCATGAACACGTTGCACAATCTTGGGAGAGGATGAAGCTTATGATTAGAAATTGTCCCGCTCATGGCTTGAGTTTGTGGATGATTATACAAATCTTTTATGCTGGCTTGAATTTCGCTTCTCGCAATATCTTGGACTCCGCCTCAGGTGGAACGTTCATGGAAATCACGTTAGGAGACGCTACAAAACTCCTAGACAATATCATGACCAACTACTCTCAGTGGCACAATGAAAGGTCACCTGCTAGCATAAAGGTACACGCTATAGAAGAAATTAACTCGCTTAGTGCTAAGATGGACGAGTTGATGAATTTGGTTTCTAGTAGAAACGCTACTGTAGATCCTAATGACGTGCCACTATCTTCTTTGATTGAGAGTAGCAACGCTATTTTGGACGTGAATTTTGTTGGTAGGAACAATTTTGGCAACAACAATGCTTTTAGAGGAAACTATGTTCCTAGGCCTTTTCCTAGTAACTCCTCTAACAACTATGGCAATTCCTACAACAACACTTATGGAAATCACAACAAATTACCCTCTGATTTAGAGAGTAATATCAAAGAGTTCATCAACTCTCAAAAGATTTTCAATGCGTCCATACAGGAAAAACTACTCAAAATAGACGATTTGGCTAAGAGCGTTGATAGGATGTCTTGTGATATTGATGCTTTGAAAGTTAGATGTGCTCCTCCCAAGGTCAACTTGGATGAAACTTTGAAAGCTATGCGTGTCTCCATGAATGAGAGCAAAGAAAGAACCGCCCAAATTCGCGCTAGGCATGAATGGTTTAAAAGGGTGCGTTCTAGTGATGCAAATCACGAAGATCTTAAAGTGCTTGGTGTGTCTCCTCTTGAATCTCTGTTTTCGCGTGTCAAACCTATTGATGAAGGGGCTGGATATGAATCCACTTTGGTTGTAAAACGCCCCAATGATTCGGAGTCCACCCATCTTGATGATAAAGGTGTGGAGAGTGTAGTAGAAGAAATCAAAATTTTGGGTAGTAATGAAACTCCCACTTTGGATTTCAAGGAATTCAATTATGATAATCTCTCCTTGTTTGAATGGATTTCTTTGATGCAATCCATTGCAAACTCTCCACATGCTTATAGCCAAAGCAAAGCCTTTACCGCGCATATCGTAGATACTATGATGAAATCTCTTCAAGAGAAGCTCGAACTAGAAGTCTCTATACCTAGAAAACTTCATGATGAGTGGGAACCTACTATCAAAATCAAGATCAAAAACTATGAGTGCAATGCTTTGTGTGATTTGGGTGCTGGTGTTTCCGTGATTCCAAAGTCTTTATGTGATATTCTTGGTTTTCATGAGATTGGATAGTGTTCTCTTAATTTGCATCTTGCGTATTCTACTGTCAAGAAACCCATGGGAAGGATCGATGATGTTCTTATTGTTGCAAATAAGAACTATGTACGTGTGGATTTCATTGTACTTGACATAGATTGCAATCCTTCATGTCCCATTATTCTTGGTAGACCTTTCCTAAGGACTATTGGTGCTATAATCGATATGAAGCAAGGGAATATTAGATTTCATTTTCCCTTAGAGAAGGGCATGGAGCACTTTCCTAGAAAGAAAATAAGATTGCCTTATGAATCTATGATGAGGGCTACTTATGGTTTGAGCACCAAAGATAACTATACGTGATTCCATCACCTTTCGCGTAGCTAAGGGCGTTAAACAAAAGCGCTTGTTGGGAGGCAACCCAACGAATCTATCTTTTTTCTTTCTGTTTTGTGTTTTCCACACTTTCATAATTCTGTTATGATCGTGTTTTTTGTGTTTCTTTTTGCGTTTGTGCCAAGCAAAACCGTTATGATTAGTCTTGGGGATGATCGTTTGGTCATGCTGGAAAAGACAGAAACTTTCTGCTCACGAATAGAATTTTCATATTTTTTCTGTAAGGGCTTTCGAGTTGATTCTTTTTGCTGATGGTTTCTACGCAAATTCTTCAGACTTTCGTAAGTTTTTAGAATTTTTTGAAGTAGCAGAAGTATACGAAATATACAGATTGCTACAGACTAGTCTGCTGTTAAGATATTCTGTTTTTGTTGTGTTGGTTGCTTATTTTGATGAAACTATGGATTGTATTGGGGGGTATTAGCCATGGAAGATTGAAGATACAGTAACCCAACATCAGCATAAGTAGAATTTAAGTTTTCTACGGTACCTAAGGAAGTGGTGGTTTGCTTTCTTATACTAATGTTATCACGAGTTTCTGTTTAAGTTTCGTGTTGTGAAGTTTTCAAGTTTTGGGTGAAGTTCTTATGGACAAAAAGATAAAGAGTGGCAAGATCTCAAGCTTGGGGATGCCCAAGGCACCCCAAGAGATTCAAGGATGTCGTAAAAGCCTAAGCTTGGGGATGCCCCGGGAAGGCATCCCCTCTCTCGTCTTCAATCCATCGGTAACGTTACTTGGGGCTATATTTTTATTCACCACATGTTATGTGTTTTTGCTTGGAGCGTCTTGTATCATAGGAGTCTTTTATTTTTGTTGTGTCACAATCTTCCTTGCTGCACACCTAGAGAGAGAGACATGCACTCACCGTGATTTTGTCGAGCTTCACTTATATCCTTTGGTAGACAATTCAGCTCACTTGTGCTTCACTTATATCTTTTGAGCTTGATACTTTTGCTCTATGTGCTTCACTTATATATTTTAGAGAATAGCGGTGCATGGCTTGGTAGTTGATCTATGCTTTGAAAGTAGTCTCAAAAGGGGTAGTTATCCAAAGGGATACGAAAACTTCCACCTTCATGTGCATTGAATAGTTAGAGAAGTTTGATTCATCTCAATTAGTTTTGAGTTGTGGTTGTGGTAATATTGAAGTTATGCTAGTAAGGTGTTGTGGATCTAGAAATACTTGTGTTGAAGATACTGATTCCCGTAGCATGCACGTATGGTGAACCGCTATGTGATGAAATCTGAGCATGATTAGTCTTTTGATTGTCATCCTTTGCGTGGCGGTCGGGATCGCGCGATGGTTTATACCTACCAACCCTTCCCCTAGGAGTATGCGTTAAATGCTTTGTTTCGATTACTAATAAAACTTTTGCAACAAGTATATGAGTTCTTCGTGACTATTGTTGAGTCCATGGTTTAGATGCACTTTCACCTTCCACCATCACTACCTTCTTTGTGCCGTGCAACTTTCGCCGGTGCACAAAACCCACCATTAGCCTCCCTCAAAACAGCCACCATACCTACCTACTATGGCTTTTTCAAAGTCATTCCGAGATATATTTCCATGCAACTACCACCATGACATGTGGCACCACGTCTACATTGCCATTGCATGATCGTAAGATAGCTAGCATGATGTTTCCATTAATGTCTATGCCATGCTAGATCATTGTCACAGTACACTACCGAAGGCATTCCATATAGAGTCATCATTGCTCTATGTTTTGAGTTGAAAGTGTGATGATCATCATTGATGGAGCATTGTCCCATGTGAGGAAATAAAAGAGGCCAAAGATGACCACCAAAATAATAATAATAATAATAAGAGGCCAAAGAGCCCACCAAAAAATGAGAGAAAAAGAGAGAAGGGACAATGCTACCACCTTTCCACACTTGTGCATATTAAGCACCATGATCTTCATGATTGAGAGTCTCTCGTTTTGTCACCACCATATAGCTAGTGGGAATTTTTCATTATATAACTTGGCTTTGTATATTCCAATGATAGGCTTCTCAAAATTGCCTTAGGTCTTCGTGAGCAAGCAAGTTGGATGCACACCCACTAGTTTTCTTTAAGAGCTTTCACATACTCTTAGCTCTAGTGCATCATTTGTATGGCAATCCCTACTCATTCACATTGATATCTATTGATGAGCATCTCCAAAGCTCATTGATATGCCTAGTTAATGTGACCATCTTCTCCTTTTTTGTCTTGCAACCTCCACCACACTCCACACCACTTATAGTGCTAAAACCATGGCTCACGCTCATGTATTGCGTGAGAGTTGAATAGGTTTGAGAAAGTAAAGGTGTGAAACAATTACTTGGCCAATACCGGTGTTGTGCATGATTTAAATTCGATGTGGAATGATGATAGAGCATAGCCAGACTATTTGCTTTTGTAGGGATAACTTTCTTTTGGCCTTGTTATTTTGAAAGTTCATGATTACCTTGCTAGTTTGCTTGAATTATTATTGTTTCCACGTCAATAGCAAACTATTGTTTTGAATCTAATGGATCTAAACATTCACGTCACATAAGAGGAGTTACAAAGGACATCTATGCCAGGTAGCACGAAAGCATCAAAAATTCATTCTTTATCACTTCCCTACTCGAGGACGAGCAGGAGTTAAGCTTGGGGATGCTTGATACGTCTCAAACGTATCTATAATTTTTGATGGTTTCATGCTGTTATCTTGTCATCTTTGGATGTTTTATGTACCTTTTATATCTTTTTTGGGACTAATTATTAATTCAGTGCCAAGTGCCAGTTCCTGTTTTTTCTGTGTTTTTGGCTCTTTTCAGATCTGATTTTGGAACGGAGTCCAAGCGTAATAAAATCCCCAAAAGAAACTTTTCCTGAATAGAAGAAGATCAGGGGGCTTGAGGGCCAAGCCAGGAGGGCTACAGGGGCCCACAAGCCCCCTATCCGCCACCAGAGGGCGGCGGCCAACAGGCTTGTGGCCTCCCTGGCGCCCCCTGACCTAGCTCCTTCGCCTATATATTCCCTAAAATACAGAAAAAATCAAGGGATCCACGAAAATACTTTTCTGCCGCCGCAAGCTTCCGTTTCTGCGAGATCTCATCTGGAGACCCTTCCTGGTGCCCTGCCGGAGGGGACTTTGGAGTTGGAGGGCTTCTACATCAACATCATCGCCCCTCCAATGACTCGTGAGTAGTTCACTTCAGACCTACGGGTCCGTAGTTAGTAGCTAGATGGCTTCTTCTCTCTCTTGGATCTTGAATACAAAGTTCTCCATGATCTTCATGGAGATCTATCCGATGTAATCCTCTTTGGCGGTGTGTTTGTCGAGATCCGATGAATTGTGGATTTTTGATCTGATTATCTATGATATATATTTGAGTCTTTGTTGATTTTTTTTATATGCATGATTTGATATCCTTGTAAGTCTCTCCAAGTCTTGGGTTTTGTTTGGCCAACTAGATCTATGATTCTTGCAATGGGAGAAGTTCTTGGTTTTGGGTTCTTACCGTGTGGTGACCTTTCCCAGTGACAGTAGGGGCAGCAAGGCACACATCGTGTAGTTGCCACAAAGGGTAACAAGGTGGGCTTTGTCGTAGATATGAGATTGTCCATCTACATCATGTCATCTTGCTTAAGGCGTTACTCTGTTCTTTTGGACATAATACACTAGATGCATGTTGGATAGCGGTCGACGTGTGAAGTAATAGTAGTAGATGCAGAAAGTATCGGTCTACTTGTTTTGGACATGATGCCTATAGATATAATCATTTCCATAGATGACGTCACGACTTTTCGCGGTTCTGTCAATTGCTCGACAGTAATTTGTTCACCCACCGTCTACTTGCTTTCATGAGAGAAGCCACTAGTAAACACTACAGCCCCCGGGTTTATTCACACCTATCGTTTCCACTTTCGCTTTTACTTTGCTTTGTTACTTTGTTGCTTTCAGTTCTCACTTGGCGAACAATCTATAAGGGATTGACAACCCCTTCGTAGCACTTGTGATACTCCTTCACTGGATCGATACCTTGGTTCTCAAACTGAGGGAAATACTTACCACCGCTGCGCTGCATCACCCTTTCCGCTTCGAGGAAACACCAACGCAAGGCTCCCAGGCAACAGGGGAAATCCTTTTCATATTTGCCTAGGAAGTCCCTTAAGGCGTAACCGTAGCAAAAGGATTCCTGGTGCCGTAGCACGTTTCTGGCGCCGTTGCAAGGTCTTTTGTTGCAGTAGCACTTCCTAGCAGTGAAGTCATTCTTATCGTATCTTCTATTCTTAGGCTGTGGGTTATCAAGATCAACAGGTTCAATCTCCACATCCTTTTCATTGCTAGGTTGAGCATCATCATGAACATCACTTTTGATATTATCATTAGGCTCATGTTCATCACCAAATTGTGTTTCAGCATCAGAGACAGAGGCATCGTTTGGACTCTCACGTGTAGCAGCAACAGGGTTGCTAGCATGCAGGTTCCTATCATCTTTTTCCTTCTTTCTAGGATGACTAGGTGCATCAATGCTAACTCCTTGAGAATCTTGTTCAATTCTCTTCGGATGTAACATCCCAAAATTTTAAATTTTGGAATGTTAATATAATTATTATTAGATTGTTTGTTTGTTTGCCTGAGTGATTGAAACTTGTGTGAAATTTGAAACTTTTCGAAACTTTTGAAAGAGAGGGAATAAAATGACTTTCCCCTTCTCCGGTGAATTCAAATTCAATCTTTTAGAAGCAAAGAGAGAAGATGACATGACTTCTTCAACTATAAAGAATTTGAACGGAGATATTTGCATTGAATTATTTTGCATTTCCATTCGTTTTCTTCGTGCAACAAAATGCCGGGAAATACATTCTAGAGAGGAGGAACATGACCCTCGAACCCACGGGCATTTTGAAAGTTATTTGAACCCTCAAACTTAGAGGGTCATTTGAAAATTATTTGCAAAAGAAAATAAACCTTTTAGGCAATTTTGTGAAAATAATTTTTTCTGAAGTTTTTATTTTTGCCGTGGAAAAATGCCCATCATTTATATTTTATTTTTCTGATAATTTTAGTATATAAAAACTCTTTATTTCGAATTGATTTGATTTCCTTTTTATCGTTTTAGTTTCCTAGATTTAAAAATAGGAAGGAAATCACTTTTATTAGGAAATACTTGCTGGCCCATTAAGACTTTCCTATTTTTGGCCCAACAGGAGATCTTCTTCTTCCTCCTCTCTCCCTCACGTCACAGAAAACCTTCCTTGCCATGGAGAGAAGAATCCCCACCTCCGGGATTCGCGAAGCTCTTCCCTTCCCAGCGCCTCCCGACGCCTCTATAAGAACCCCCTGCACCTCCTCGTTCCATTCCCGTTGAAAACTACCCCTCTCCTCGCCTCTAACTCGCGCCCCACCTCGCCGGAGTCGTCACCGGAAACTCGCCAGAAAACATCCCGTCGCCCCCACCTGCAGGCTCCTCCACCTCGCTGCACCCACCGCCACCCCTGCCACCCCACCTCCCCCACTTCGGCCCCCACCTCGCTGCACCCCCCCTACTCCTCTCCATCACCAGCGACCAGGAGTTTTCTCCCAGAAAGTCCACCTCGCCACCAACAACTCCTCCACTTCGCTCCCCCTGCAGCCCCTGCACCTCGCCTCCCTCCCCTCCCAGGAGCGCCCCACCCCTTCGGCCCCCCTCCACCGGATCCCCTCCCCACCGGCGACCCCACCACAACAGAACTCCACCACCTCGGCCACCATTGCATCACGGGAGCCCCAACCACGGTAAGGCTTCATCCCCCTCCTGTTTCTTTTTTGTTTTTATGTAGTAGCCCTTAGATCCATAATCAACGGTATAGATTACATAGGTACTTACCCCTTTGGTTTTCTAAAAAGAACCGGCGGTTGTTTTATTTAATTAGTTAGCCAAACAGTTTTCTTCTATTGTGCGGACGTTTGTTAGTTTAGCACCGCAGCGCACACCCCCTAGCCAACCAGAGATCGCCACGTGGCCCGTTCATTAGTTAGCTTTTATCCTTTTTTTTGCTGTTTAGTTCAAAAACAGAATAGTTTCAATCTTGTTCTGCCTATAACTTTTGATCCCGAAGTCCAATAGAGTTGATTCTTTTTCCAGTAGCTCACAAATTTCCTGTAGTTTACAAAACATATAATTTGTCTATGTTTGAAATTTGCAAATATAAGCTAGATCAGATTTAGTTTAAACCTTGTTTTGCTTATTCCAGGTGTTTACAAATAGCTTTTAATTTGATTCCTTTTGGTACTGATCACTAGTGATCTTATTTATCAGTGGTAAACATTTCAGATTTGTTTGAGTATTTTAGCTCACTGTTTCTTGTGAAACAATTTCTGTTTCACCTCTTTTAGGATTGCGGCTAATTCATTTTCTATAATTGTTTTTAAAATATTTTATTTATTATTTCAGAAAGATTATGTTTTGTTTCTGTTAGTTAAACAGTAGTTTTGCAACAAGTTTTCGTTTTATTTTTATTTGTTTTCATGAAATCAATTCTAGTTCCTTAGTAACTTGCAATTGGTTGCCGCACTGTTTCAAATCCCGTTTGGGAATACTTTCAAAAAGTTTTGTGAAAAATACTTTATTTTATCTTAGTTAGATTTATATCTTAGTTCCTTGTTATTATTTTCTGTTAGACAAAAACTATTTAGTTTTTGACGTAGTAGAAGACTCCCTAGTCTTATTTGAAGTTTCTATCGGATTCTATTTCGCTCTCTCTTTTGTTTTGATTGCTAGAATGATTGCTAGTATGAGTGCTTATGTGAATGATATGTTTGTTATATAGATTTCATCGGAGAGTGACGAGTAGTCTATCAAGTTATTTTCTCGAGAAATTCTTCTTCGTCAACATCACCAGGAAAGTCATTTGATCATGTATCACCTATGTTTTATAATTCTACCATCCTATGCCCAATTGCATGCTGACTAGGTACTTGGAAATTATGGTTACATATTGTAGTATCACGTGGTAGGCACCCAACAACCCCGTTACTAGGCCCGGGACGACAAATTTCATATTGCTATGCTTGAGTAGACGGGATTCGGTTGAGTGCATAACATGAGTGATGCGAGGTTGATTAAATAATCAAGACCGGTTAAGACAAGATTTTCAAGACCTCGGACGCAATGCAACTCTGGGTGAAGGACGGTTGATCGGCTCCCTGGAGAACCAAGTGGATGACCCGGGATGCTGGAGAGGCCATGACATCCTGCGGAAAGCTTCACCCAGGCTCAAAGAGACGGACGGATATTTTCAAGACCCAAGGCTTACCTGCACAACCACAAGTCATTATGGGCTCTGGCTTGGTTGGACAACGCGGCGACTCTGGATAGGCGGTGCTAGCAGATGTAGAAGAACGGTACGAATGGATGGGCACCGACAGGGATTCAGAGGGACCCGTTGAAAGACCATGTTTTGATCATCCAGTCTTCAAACACCCTAAAGTGCGAGGACATACACGGAGGCGATCAAATCTTGTGGTGAACGTGTGCAAAACTCTGCAGAGTACTCAAACCTAATCGATTAGCCGTGTCCACGGTCATGGACGACTTGAGCCAAAGGAACTGAAGTTATCTGGATTTCTCAACACCATTAAATATATTTGATGAGGGTAATTATTGACAACATGGGTACGAGAATTGGTTGGTGGAACCATCTCGTTAACAACCAACAATGTAGTAACATTTTGCTTTTAGCCCTCTCTTGATGTAGGAGAAAACTTGCTTTTCGCTAAAAACTTATAGTCCCACCCGCCATATATGCATATAGTATAGATGATTACTTTTCACCCCTCTCTTATGTGACTCGCCAGCATATTCAATATGCTGACCTACACGGCTGCAACGTCTTATGTTGCAGATATTTTTCTTCGACGAGTAAGAGTACGATTCAGGGTTACGGTCTACACTCAACTTGGTATTGGTGTTTATTGGGACTCCACTCCCTTGACTGCTTCCGCTGAAATAATTAAGGTATATATCAGTTTTACGCTATTTACATGTGATTGCACTTTGATATATACATTGATGTACTGTGTGTGCCAGCATACTGATCCAGGGATGGCACAGAAACACAGAGGCTTGACTCGTCTTGAGTCGGGTCGCTACAGAAATGGTATCAGAGCACATGTTGACTGTAGGACGTGACCCTAGAAACTGGAAAATTCTTAGGATAGGATCTCTCAAAAATCTTATTTTCAAGAACATCCTTCACTTATCATCTCTTCTGATTTCATCAAATGTTCTCTCTCACCTCAAATAGTTATACAATCCCCTTACCCCTTCGACCTCATGAAGAATCAACGGAGTTCTACTTCAAAGTAAAGAGGATTTCACCACGCTTTTGAAGAATTGAAGCTACACCAACAGTAGACTCTCAAGACCCGAAGAATTCGAAGACCCTGAAGCATTCCAATATTTATATGACCATTAGAAGTCCAAACCCCTGTTATATACCCACGTTAGATACGATGATTTGTGAGCCGTCTTTGGTGTGTGTTTTCCGACGGCCACAAGTAAAACCTATCTCAAAAAAATATTGTTGTATTGTGTGTATCTCCCTCCCTCTCTTGCCCGTCTCATCCCCAAAACCTCAACCCTACCAGATGGAGTATGAAGCTGGACTTGTAATCTCTGGACCAATGACCCAGCTGGAGCCTGATATATGGATTCAAAACATGGAGAACCACTTCGGGAGCAACTTGATCTCAAGGAAGTATGAAGTGGAACACGCTCTCCAGTACTTTACCCAAAGTGCTGCTATCTGGTGGAAAATGCACCATGCCATACAAGGATTCAGTGGAGCAGAAACCTGGGATGAATTCAAGAAGACTTTGTTAAGATCCCGTCTTATTCAGAAGTGCTATGATAATCCGAAGGAGAAGACTTGTGCATGCAAGATCTGTGGAGAAATAGGACACACCCAGGAAGAACACAAGGAGGGATGCACTCATTGTGAAGAAAATCACCCAGCTGAGGAGTGCCCAAGCAGTCAGGTGACTTGTTTCCTTTGTGAGGGAACTACCCACTACCCAGCTCAGTGTCATATTTACCCCAAGGTGCAACAAGTTGTCAAGCAGCAGAAAGATGTAGTGAAGGAAACACTCAAGAAGAAGATTCTAGAAGAACCGGTGATGAACGAAAATATTGAAGACCCTAATGGACAAGGTCTGACCAGATTTTTCTCCAATGCATGCTACTCATGTGGAGAAGAAGGACATTATTCACAGGACTGCACGAAGAGAAGCCAAGAGTATCTGGGAAACTTCCCGACGGAAGAAATGGAGTTTGATCCACTTGAAATAGAAGAACTGGCCAAAATAAAGGAGTCCGGAAAGAAGAAAAAGTACCATCGGAAGAACCAAATCTCTGCAGACATAGACCTGAGTCATGTCAGATGTTACAAGTGTATGAAATTTGGCCACCACAAATACATGTGCTCAGGAAGGAAGCCGGAAATCCAAGGAGCAAAAGCAAAAGCTAAGAAGCCTCGAGACTTGTCAGAACTCATTTGCTTTCGTTGCAAGGAAGCAGGACATTTTGCTAGCGATTGTCCGCAAAGGAAGAAAGCTAGAATGGAGTAGTTAAGTTTTGACCATGGCAATAAGTGTAATCCGAAGCACTCCTGTTTTTCATAAGATCATGGAGTGAAATTTTTGTAACAGAAGTCCCTGAGATTGTAATAACATCATGAATAAATGGAATTTATTGTCCCATGATTGTCTATGTTGAACTGTATGCGTTGTTTCTCTTCGAGCAAAGCTCTCTGAACAATTATGAGGATATGAGAAAATATGGTCTATGCAGGCATGAGTATAATTCATTTAAGTGTGGTAGTAATCGGTAAACCCCACAGGATCCACTGAGTAGGAATGTACCATGATTACCAAGGAGACACATACATTCCTCTGAGTACCTATTTACTGACACCTGCAGATGACAACTCTCTACGAGTCATTCCTCAAGGGCCCAGAAACGATCATGACCCTGACCAGTGATCATGATTACCCGAAAATCCTGAAGGACATGATGAAGCAAAAGATGTATGATTTCAAGGAGCACCTCGGAAAGTTCTAGTGGAACTAAAGTACCTCCAAGAGAGGCAGATGAATAAAGTTGGCAGAAATGCTCGACCATACCGAACAATGTGGATGGCAGCATTTGTAATAAAGTACTTTTGAGTTGGAGTTTTTGAGGATAAATTAAGGATGAAATAAAGGATTGATTGTGAAATGAATATGATTTATGGAAGAAGCTATGATGGATCAGCAAACGTTTTCTTAGGAGCATACGAAAACCTGAGAGTTGTGAAGATACGATAGATGTTTCGTTCAGCTTGCAGAACCAATGGATTATCCGAACTTCGTTCGTGGACAAGAGAAATTCTGCAACGCTTGTGAGGATGCCCAAGTGTTAGAATGCGAGATTCTCTAAACCTTATACAGAAAAATGATTTGGGTGCGGAATGGATTGATCACCATGACGACTTATTCTTTTCATTTATCTTGCTATTCGGAATGGTAAATCTGAGAGACTTCCCATAGAGAGAGACGACGTTCTTTGAAGCTTTTCTTTAAAGCCTTAGAATGGTATGATGAACGCCCCAAGTACATGGCATTTGTTGTCACGCGTAGGAAATTTTACGGTGAGAATGAAACCAAGACCCCTCTCTGTGCAGGATAACCACAAATGGTAGACCACCATGAGAACCATCGATATGTTATTTAGAATTGACCTCGAGACTGTCAGTTAAGAAGACCCAGTGACGGAAGAAGCTTATATCAACGGGAGAGCATCACCAAAGAATTTAATATGAAGACTGTGCGATGTCAGTTGCCAAAACCCCAGAGGATCGTTAAAGCATTTTGAGGGACCAATATCTCTAATTTTAAGTGTGGTAGCATCCCACCTTGCCGGAGATTGGAATTGTTAGAAGACCCCCAAACCCTAACCTTTATTTCTAGCCTCTTCGAATCTCGAGGACGAGATTCATTTTAAGTGTGGTAGTTTGTAACATCCCAAAATTTTAAATTTTGGAATGTTAATATAATTATTATTAGATTGTTTGTTTGTTTGCCTGAGTGATTGAAACTTGTGTGAAATTTGAAACTTTTCGAAACTTTTGAAAGAGAGGGAATAAAATGACTTTCCCCTTCTCCGGTGAATTCAAATTCAATCTTTTAGAAGCAAAGAGAGAAGATGACATGACTTCTTCAACTATAAAGAATTTGAACGGAGATATTTGCATTGAATTCTTTTGCATTTCCATTCGTTTTCTTCGTGCAACAAAATGCCGGGAAATACATTCTAGAGAGGAGGAACATGACCCTCGAACCCACGGGCATTTTGAAAGTTATTTGAACCCTCAAAACTTAGAGGGTCATTTGAAAATTATTTGCAAAAGAAAATAAACCTTTTAGGCAATTTTGTGAAAATAATTTTTTCTGAAGTTTTTATTTTTGCCGTGGAAAAATGCCCATCATTTATATTTTATTTTTCTGATAATTTTAGTATATAAGAACTCTTTATGTCGAATTGATTTGATTTCGTTTTTATCGTTTTAGTTTGCTAGTTTTAAAAATAGGAAGGAAATCACTTTTATTAGGAAATACCTGCTGGCCCATTAAGACTTTCCTATTTTTGGCCCAACAGGAGATCTTCTTCTTCCTCCTCTCTCCCTCACGTCACAGAAAACCTTCCTTGCCATGGAGAGAAGAATCCCCACCTCCGGGATTCGCGAAGCTCTTCCCTTCCCAGCGCCTCCCAACGCCTCTATAAGAACCCCCTGCACCTCCTCGTTCCATTCCGTTGAAAACTACCCCTCTCCTCGCCTCTAACTCGCGCCCCACCTCGCCGGAGTCATCACCAGAAACTCGCCAGAAAACTTCCCGTCGCCCCCACCTGCAGGCTCCTCCACCTCGCTGCACCCACCGCCACCCCTGCCACCCCACCTCCCCCACTTCGGCCCCCACCTCGCTGCACCCCCCTGCTCCTCTCCATCACCATCGACCAGGAGTTTTCTCCCAGAAACTCCACCTTGCCACCAGCAACTCCTCCACCTCGCTCCCCCTGCAGCCCCCCCTCCACCTCGCCTCCCTCCCCTCCCAGGAGCGCCCCACCCCTTCGCCCCCCCTCCGTCGGATCCCCTCCCCACCGGCGACCCGACCCCACCAGAACTCCACCACCTCGGCCACCATTGCAGCACGGGAGCCCCAGCCACGGTAAGGCTCCATCCCCCTCCTGTTTCTTTTTTGTTTTTATGTAGTAGCCCTTAGATCTATAATCAACGGTATAGATTACATAGGTACTTACCCCTTCGGTTTTCTAAAAAGAACCGGCGGTTATTTTATTTAATTAGTTAGCCAAACAGTTTTCTTCTATTGTGCGGACGTTTGTTAGTTTAGCACCGCAGCGCACACCCCCTAGCCAACCAGAGATCGCCACGTGGCCCGTTCATTAGTTAGCTTTTATCCTTTTTTTGCTGTTTAGTTCAAAAACAGAATAGTTTCAATCTTGTTCTGCCCATAACTTTTGGTACCGAAGTCCAGTAGAGTTGATTCTTTTTCCAGTAGCTCACAAATTTCCTGTAGTTTTTAAAAACATATAATTTGTCTATGTTTGAAGTTTTCAAATATAAGCTAGATCATATTTAGTTTAAACCTTGTTTTGCTTATTCCAGGAGTTTAAAAATAGCTTTTAATTTGATTCCTTTTGGTACTGATCACGAGTGATCTTATTTATCAGTGGTAAAAATTTCAGATTTGTTTGAGTATTTTAGCTCACTGTTTCTTGTGAAACAATGCCTGTTTCACCTCTTTTAGGATTGCGGCTAATTCATTTTCTATAATTGTTTTTAAAATATTTTATTTATTATTTCAGAAAGATTATGTTTTGTTTCTGTTAGTTAAACAGTAGTTTTGCAACAAGTTTTTATTTTATTTTTATTTGTTTTCATGAAATCAATTCTAGTTCCTTAGTAACTTGCAATTGGTTTCCGCACTGTTTCAAATCCCGTTTGGGAATACTTTCAAAACATTTTGTGGAAAATACTTTATTTTATCTTAGTTAGATTTATATCTTAGTTCCTTGTTATTATTTTGTTTTAGACAAAAACTATTTAGTGTTTGACGTAGTAGAAGACTCCCTAGTCTTATTTGAAGTTTCTATCGGATTCTATTTTGCTCTCTCTTTTGTTTTGATTGCTAGAATGATTGCTAGTATGAGTGCTTATGTGAATGATATGTTTGTTATATAGATTTCATCGGAGAGTGAAAAGTAGTCTATCAAGTTATTTTCTTGAGAAATTTTTCTTCGTCAACATCACCAGGCAAGTCATTTGATCATGTATCACCTATGTTTTATAGTTCTACCATCCTATGCCCAATTGCATGCTGACTAGGTACTTGGAAATTATGGTTACATAGTGTAGTATCACGTGGTAGGCACCCAACAACCCCGTTACTAGGCCCGGGACGACAAATTTCATATTGCTATGCTTGAGTAGACGGGATTCGGTTGAGTGCATAACACGAGTGATGCGAGGTTTATTAAATAATCAAGACCGGTTAAGACAAGATTTTCAAGACCTCGGACGCAATGCAACTCTGGGTGAAGGACGGTTGATCGGCTCCCTGGAGAACCGAGTGGATGACCCGGGATGCTGGAGAGGCCATGACATCCCGCGGAAAGCTTCACCCAGGCTCAAAGAGACGGACGGATATTTTCAAGACCCAAGGCTTACCTGCACAGCCACAAGTCATTATGGGCTCTGGCTTGGTTGGACAACGCGGCGACTCTGGACAGGCGGTGCTAGCAGATGTAGAAGAACGGTACGAATGGATGGGCACCAACAGGGATTCAGAGGGACCCGTTGAAAGACCATGTTTTGATCATCCGGTCTTCAAACACCCTGAAGTGCGAGGACATACACGGAGGCGATCAAATCTTGTGGTGAACGTGTGCAAAACTCTGCAGAGTACTCAAACCTAATCGATTAGTTGTGTCCACAGTCATGGACGACTTGAGCCAAAGGAACTGAAGTTATCTGGATTTCTCAACACCATTAAATATATTTGATGAGGGTAATTATTGACAACATGGGTACGAGAATTGGTTGGTGGAACCATCTCGTTAACAACCAACAATGTAGTAACATTTTGCTTTTAGCCCTCTCTTGATGTAGGAGAAAACTTGCTTTTCGCTAAAAACTTATAGTCCCACCCGCCATATATGCATATAGTATAGATGATTACTTTTCACCCCTCTCTTATGTGACTTGCCGACATATTCAATATGCTGACCTACACGGCTGCAACGTCTTATGTTGCAGATATTTTTCTTCGACGAGTAAGAGTACGATTCAGGGTTACGGTCTACACTCAACTTGCCGTTGGTGTTTATTGGGACTCCACTCCCTTGACTGCTTCCGCTGAAATAATTAAGGTATATATCAGTTTTACGCTATTTACATGTGATTGCACTTTGATATATACATTGATGTACTGTGTGTACCAGCATACTGATCCAGGGATGGCACAGAAACACAGAGGCTTGACTCGTCTTGAGTCGGGTCGCTACATCGGATGACCCTCAGGATACAAAGGTTCCTGGGTCATTCTACTGCCTCTAGTAACGACTCTCACGGAATTTTCATTCAACTCATTGAGCAAGTCATTTTGAACTTTAAGTACTTGTTCTACCTGAATAGTAACTGATACGTCCCTTTTGCATCATGCTTTCATGTTGATATTTATTACTTTTTGGTCTGTTAAATTACTTGCCGTACCATATTTATGCCTTTTCTCTCTTATTTTGCAAGGATTATTTGAAGAGGAAGAATTCAGGCAGCTGGAATTCTGGACTGGAAAAGGAGCAAATCCTAGTCCACTATTCTGCACATCTCCAAATGCCCTGAAAATTTACGTGGATTTTTTCTGGAATATATTAAAAATACTGGGCGAAAGAACTACCGGAGGGGGGCCACCAGGGCCCCACAAGCCCCCACTCCGCCACCACCCCCCTGGTGGCGGTGGGCAAGCCTGTGGGCTGCCTGAAGGCCCACTAGCCCCCCTCTTTTGCTATATGAAGCGTCCTGGTCTGGAAAAAATCAAGAGGGAGCTTTTTCGTGGTTTCGCCGCCGCCACGAGGCGGAACTTGAGCAGATCCAATCTAGAGCTCCGGCAGGACGATCCTGCTGGGGAAACTTCCCTCCCGGAGGGGGAAATCGTCGCCATCATCATCACCAACACTCCTCTCGTCGGAGGGGAGGCATCTTCATCAGCACCATCTCCTCTCCAATCCCTAGTTCATCTCTTGTAACCAATCTTCATCTTGCAACTCCGATTGGTACTTGTAAGGTTGGTAGTAGTGTTGATTACTCTTTGTAGTTGATGCTAGTTGGATTACTTGGTGGAAGAGTTTATGTTCAGATCCTTGATGCTATTCATTACAGCTCTGGTCATGATTATGATTATGTCTCGTGAGTAGTTACTTTTGTTCCTAAGGACATGGGATAAGTCATGTTAATAATAGTCATGTGAATTTGATATTCGTTCGGTATTTTGATATGTTGTATGTTGTTTTTCCTATAGTGGTGTTATGTGAACGTCGACTACATAACACTTCACCATATCTGGGCCTAGAGGAAGGCATTGAGAAGTAGTAAGTAGATGATGGGTTGCTGGAGTGACAGAAGCGTAAACCCCAGTCTATGCGTTGCTTCGTGAGGGGCTGATTTGGATCCACTAGTTTAATGATATGGTTAGACTTTGTCTTAATTCTTCTTTTGTAGGTGGGGATGCTTGCGAGAGAGGTTAATCATAAGTGGGATGCTTGTCGAAGTAAGGGCAGTACCCAAGCGCCGGTCCACCCACATGTCAAACTATCAAAGTAACGAACGCGAATCATATGAACATGATGAAACTAGCATGACAGAAATTCCCGTGTGTCCTCGGGAGCGTTTTTCCTCCTATAAGACTTTGTTCAGGCTTGTCCCTTGCTACAAAAGGGATTGGGCCACTTGCTGCACCGTTTCTACTACTTGTTACTTGTTACTTTTTTCTTGCTACGTTTCACCTCACTACACCATCACTTGTTACCGCTACTTTCAGTGCTTGCAGTTATTACCTTGCTGAAATCCGTTTATCAGAGCCTTCTGCTCCTCCTTGGGTTCGACACTCTTACTTATTGAAAGGACTACAATTGATCCCCTATACTTGTGGGTCATCAAGACTCTTTTCTCGCGCCATTGCCGGGGAGTGAAGCGCCTTTGGTAAGTGGAAATCGGTAAGGAAACATTTATATACTGTGCTGAAATTTATTGTCACTTGTCACTGTGGAAACTCTTCCTTTGAGGAGTTTGTTCAGGGTATCTTCACCACGAACGGAAGAACGAGGAGTTGCTCCTCAACCTGAGGTACCTACTGAAAATATCTTCTATGAAATTCCTTTGGGTATGCTTGAGAAACTGCTGGCTAATCCTTTTACACGAGATGGATCTTCACATCCAGACTTTCATATAATCTATGTAGATGAAGTTTGTGGTTTATTTAAGCTTGCAGGTTTGCCCTAGGATGAGGTAAAGAAGAAAGTATTTCCTTTATCTTTGAAGGATAAGGCGTTGACATGGTATAGGCTATGTGATGATGCTGGATCATGGGGCTACAATCGGTTGAAATTGGAATTTCATCAAACGTTCTATCCTGTGCATTTAGTACATCGTGATCGGAACTTTATTTATAACTTTTGGCCTCATGATAGGGAAAGCATAGCTCAAGCTTGGGGAGGCTTAAATCAATGCTATATTCATGCCCCAATCATGAGCTCTCGAGAGAAATCATCACGCAAAACTTCTATGCTTGGCTTTCTCATGAAGATCGTACCATGCTTGACACTTCTTGTGCCGGTTCTTTTATGAACAAGGATATTGATCACAAGTGGAATTTATTGGATAGAATCAAACGCAACTCTGAAGATTGGGAGCTGGAGGAAGGTAAGGACTTAGGTATGAATTTCCAGTTTGATTGCATTAAATCTTTTGTTGAGACAAACACTTCTAGAGATTTTAGCGCTAAGTATGGACTTGACTCTGAGATAGTAGCTTCTATATGTTAATCTTTTGCTGCTCATGTTGATGTTCCCAAAGAGAAGTGGTTTAAATATCATCCTCCTGTAGAAAGCAACATAGCCAAAACCAATCTAGTTGAGGAGAAAATCATAGCTTTTAGTGATCCTGTTGTTCCTTGTGCTTACACTGAGAAACCACCATACCCTGCTAGGATAAAGGATTATTCTAAAGCTCCAACTGTGCTATGTAGGGGTTACATTAGACCACTTGCTCCCCCTGAGGAGATTAGAGTTGAACCTAGTGTTGCTATTATCAAAGATCTCTTAGCCGAAGACATAGACGGGCATGTTATCAAATTCTGTGAGGACTCCGCTAGAATTGCTAAACCTCACGCGAAAGACAAGCACAGACCTGTAGTTGGCCTGCCCGTTGTTTCTGTTAAGATAGGAGATCACTGTTACCATGGTTTATGTGATATGGGAGCTAGTGTTAGTGCAATACCCCGTTCTCTATATGATGAAATCAAAGATGAGATTGCACCTGCTGAGTTAGAACCCATTGATGTCACTATTACGTTAGCTAATAGAGACACTATCTGCCCTCTCGGAATTGTGAGAGACGTAGAAGTCCTGTGTCGTAAGATGAAGTATCCTAGTGATTTCCTCGTACTTGGTACTGCACAAGATAGCTTTTGTCCCATCTGTTAGAGCATATATCTCCATATGTGGTTTTGGTAATTGATGACAATTCCTATGGACTAATGGTTGCCTTAAGTTATATTTATAGGATTTGTCCATAGGCACTTCTTGAAGTCCATCTGTTGGGTCCAAGGAGTTTATATGATGACCAAGATGTTATTCAAGGTATTATCCAAAGAATGATCATAGAGACACTAGGTTGATCAAGATCTCACACAAAGAGTAAATCAAGATGATCAACACACAAAGCGTATAAGATGTACCGAGAGGGATCAAGTGATCCCATGGTATGGTAAGCATTGTCCATTATGTGTTTGTGTACTAACCCATGGTCTTTGTGAGACTCCTATGTGGGGGTTAGGTGTGCTTCCATTGGGCTTGCGTCAAAAGGAAGATCTCATACAACCCATGAAGGATGACGTCAAGTGGTGATCGTCATCAAAATTGTGGTGTGCAAGTTCAAGTGGATCAGCATGAATATATCATTGAAACTATTGTCAATGATCATGTGTTGATAAGTACAAGCTCATGTGCTAACAAGGACAAGATCAAGATAAGCATTCCTGAGCACTACATGCTTGATTCTTGTGGATGTTCACATGATGGACAAATGAAGATGAATACATAAGCTAGGCTTTCCGCATTGTGTATGGGAGAGCTACTTGAAGACTTCCTCATGTCTTGCTTTCAACTTGAGCCAAGAAGGAACAACAACATCAAGCTCAAGTGAAAGGGCTAACTCAAAGGTATCAGTTCCTTTGACGTTAGTGGTCCGGAGTGATGATCAGCGAATAAAAGTATACACTCAAGTATGGATCATCACCCTTTTATGATTCTTGAGTCCTTAGGGATCCCGCATTATTAAGAGGGGATCATAGGTTTTGCGATGAACTTGCTCAAACTACATCTCCACTGTTCTGCTCAGACCACATCTCCACTGCTCTGCTGTTATCTGAAAACAGAACTAGTGCCTGGGACATCCGGCTTCCTCCGGACGTCTGAGGGCCGGACGACCGACTGCTTCGGAAATCCAGAATCCTATACCAGAGAAATTAGAGCCATATAACTCAGACTTCCGGCTCCCTCCGGACGTCCGAGGCCCGGACGTCCGACCAGCTTCGGAAATCCGGAACTATGCACCAGAGAAACTTGAGCCATATAACTCGGACTTCCGGCTCCCTCCGGACGTCCGAGGGCCGGATGTCCGACCAGCTTCGGAAATCCGGAGCTTTGCACGAGAAGACCTTGAGCCATATAACTCGGACTTCCGGCTCCCTCCGGACGTCCGAGGGCTGGAAGTCCGTCCCCTTTCGGAAATCCGGAACCCTGCACCAGTGAAGTTTGAGTCAAATAACTCGGACTTCCGGACTTCTCCGGATATCCGATCCCTATTCAACTCCACAGGGGTTCCAGATATATTTACAGCCCTTGGACGTCCGACCCCTGTCGGACGTCCGACCCCTTGTGGACCCCCGGACTCCCGTAAACTGCCGGACGTCCGAACCCTATGTGACTTAAAGTGTCCCCAACGGCTGTTTTTCTCTCCCCACTATAAATACCCCCCTCCCACTTCGTGAGAGGGTGCCCAACACAGCCTTATCCTCATAAGAACACATTTCTACCTCACACACATTTCCTCACACCAAATCTTAGATCCCAAGAGCATTAGTGAGCCCCTTTGAGAGTTGTTCCAATCAAAAGATAGATTGTCTCCCTCTCCTTCTCTCAACCCAAGCTATTTGAGATTTGAGCAAGTTTTGAGCATTCCCCGTGATCTTGTTACTCTTGGAGGTGGAGACTCCTAGGCGGTAGGAGTTCTTCGGAGAGGAATCAATCCGTGTGATTTCCCTCGGAAAAGTTTATGAGGGTATGGAAGCCACCTCAAAGGCTTACCACTAGTGGTTGAGAAACGCCTTCGTGGTGTTATCTCAAAGGGAGAATAGGGTGAGACTTCGTGGCGTTGGTGTGCCTTCGTGGTAACACCCACCTCTCTAACGGTGACTAGCTTCCCTCCAAGGAAGTGAACATCGGGATACATCTTCGTCTCAGTGACCTTGGTTATCCTTAACCCTAACTCCTTACTTGTGGTTTACTTGTGTTACTTGAGCATACATACATTGCATATTGTTTGTGCTCATTATATTGTGTTGGCTATTTCTTGTACAAGATTAATCATTCAAGCATACCCTCTATATCCACAATTTCACACTTGCAGCTTTTGATATATCGTGTGATATAGTGTGATCTAGTATCTTGTGTTGTTCACCTACTTGTCGTGTGATATAGCTCAAGTAAGTTTGTGTAACTTACTTGTGCTTGTTAGTAACTGTATTGTGTCCATCTTGGTAGACCGTGTTGTTGATACACGTTGCGGTGCCTAGTGCATTTAGGATTTGTGCTTGACAAGTACCCTCTTAGTTTATTTCCGCATTAGGTTCAAGCCAAATCCGAAGAAGTTTTTAAATAGCCTATTCACCCCCCTCTAGGCGTCATCGAGGTCTTTTCAATTGGTATCAGAGCTAGGTCTCTCTTTAATTAGGTTTCACGACCTAGAGAGTATCGATGTCGACTATTGGATTAGTGCACAATGGCACCTTTGACTTTGATGGCACAAATTATACCCTATGGAGAATCCGTATGCTTCATCACTTTCGGGCCATAGGCCCAAATACTTTACGAATTGTTCTTGTAGGGATTGCCGACAAAAAGGATGGTGCATCTTCATCTACTAATGAAATGTATCTTGATTGTGAGGCTTTTCTTGCCATTCATCGAACTATAAGTCCTGAAGTGTTTAAGTCTATCTCGACATGCAAGTCAGCTCATGAAGTTTGGACTAAACTTGAAGATATATATGGTGGGTCCAATCTTGATGAAGACGATATTATGATGAAGGAGTTGGTGCATGACCTCTTCACTCTTTTCGATCATAAAGAGTCCACCACTACTTCCATATCCGATTGCTTGCACACCTCAGCATCTGCAATCTCACAAGGTAATGACATGGTGAGTGAAGAAATATATGTTGATGAAAATTTCATAGCCTCTATGGACATGAGCATATCTAGCACCACACATAGTGTAAATTATTGTGCTGATAGGTCATGCATTTCACCTAAAGATCCCTCGACAAATGTCTGTGGTGATATGTCTGCTCTCCCGTGTCCTCTTGATCAAAATATCTTGTTTCTACCTAGTTGTTCTATGACTAATCATTTAGGGGACATCAAGAAATATGAAGTACTTTTGACTAATGAAGAATCTGATTCACCAAAAGAATCATCATCAACTCCTCTAGTTCACATGTGCCTCATGGCAAGAGGTAATAATGAGGTATCATCTTCCCTGTGCAATAACGATGATATTTGCGATGAGGATGATGATGATGACTTGACTGAAAATATCTATGTGATCAGTAAAATTCTTCATAAAGCTAAAAATAATGCTCTTCAAAGGTTCCAAGATGTTCTTGCTTACTTTGAAAATTGTAATGATTCACTTAATCATGAACAAGGTAAAAGTGAACAACTTGAACATGAACTTGAGAAGAGTCATCAAGCATGTAGAGACTTGAGATCTTCAAAAGGAGAGATTGAAGTTACTCATGATAAACTTAAAAGGGATTTTGAGGTCCTTCTCCTTGAATGCAAGAATGTCATGGGATAGCTCGTCAAAACCTCTAAGATCTATGAGGAGCTTCAATCTAGTCATGAGAAGTCTCTAATCGCTACTTACTCCTCTCATATTGTTGATGATACTTGTACATCTAACCCTATCTCTTTTGAAGTATCAACATTGAAGGAGAATGTTGAGCTACGTGCTCAACTTGATTTACTAACTAGTAATTATGGGAAGTTGGAAGAAAACCATGTAATGCTCACAAGCTCTCATGCCGATCTTCTAACATCCCATAATGTGCAAAAGTTAGCTCATGAGGCTATCATCACCAAGGTAACATCAAGTGAGCCTCATGTGGACAATGGCACTACTTCTAATCAAAGTACTATATTTCCATGTGCTAGTCCTCGTAATTCGTCTACTCATAATGTTGCTACCTCGTGTGATGAATTGCTTTCCTTGCCTTGTTGCTCTAACATTGAAGCTTACACTTCCTCTAGTACTTGCATTGATACTAACCGTGCAGGGGAAATCAAAGAGCTCAAGGCCCAACTCACTTCTTTGAAGAAAGACTTGGAACAGTGTCATGAAGGGATGTCCACACTCAACAACGTCCTGTGTGAGCAAACATCTCCGAATGACAAAAATAATGTTGGAGTAAACTCAAACAAGAACAATAGGGCCCTAGAACAAGTCAAGAATTCGGCCAAAATCATTTGCTTCAAGTGCAAAGTTAAAGGGCACCATGTTAGATCTTGCCCTCTGAAGACGAAGTCTGAAAGTCACAAGCAACAAGGGAAGCGGCCACAAACTCAATCACATATTCAGCTACAAGTTGAAGGAAGGTCTCTTCCCAATAAGACCCAAGCCAACACTCCCCGAGGTGAGAAATCAACTGGGAAGAAAGCAAAGGGTAGATGTTGCTACTTATGTCGTGAGAAGGGTCACGTCGCTTCGTCTTGCACAAGACGTAACTTATCCAACCCAATCACTATTGATTATATCTATTCCCTTGGGAAGGATAAGGTTGGCAATGTGTTTGCCAAGTTTGTTGGTACTCGAAATGGTGTCAAGAAAAGAACCATTTGGGTTGCCAAGCCTATTCTGATTAACCTCTTAGGACCCAACGTAGTTGGGGACCAACAAGCTCAAACTTGATCAATAGGTGACTATGGAGGACATTAGAGACTTGGATACATAATGAAGAATTAAGGGGTCTTCATCATTCATATTATCTCAAGCCAAGTCAGTTGGATTATCGAGTTTCTATCTTATATCCAATGTGCCTCCTTACGGTAACTTGTACTTAAACTGTTTACATTGTTAGGTGCTTGCCCCTTTGCATGTTGTGGTTTTGTACCTTGCATACGTTTGTATATTTTGTGCTTCCAACTTGCTTATCTTGAGTAATCGAGTATGTGTATGTTGGTTTGCATATCATGTACATGTGGGTCTTGTATTGAGCCTTTTGCATCTTGTTTGTATTTTTGTTGGCTCTTGTGAGAGACTAATGGATTACCCCATTGTGGGGGAGTGATGTGCTTTGCACACCTCACAATCCTATAAATGTGTATACATGGGGAATACCACTTAGTTTTGATATTTCAAGATTATCTAGTTTCTATGTGGTATGTCTTACTCATGAGAAATTCAAATTCTATATGGTCCATTAATTATCTCTTGTTGGTTTCAATTTGCCACTTGTTAATATTGTTGGTTTATCACATTATGGGGGAGTAATATGCTATGTGCATATTACAAACCTAGAAAATGTGTACATTTGAGGTGTTGTCACTTAGTGTTGATATTGTAAATTATCTTGTTCCTAGGTGGCATGTTAGCTCTACAAGTGTCATTTGCTTGCGTTCTATGGGTAAAGATGATCTTGGATATATTTGCGATCTACCAATGAGTATCACTTCCAAAATACTTCTTGTCCTTGACAATTGGTATTCCCATCATGTGATAGGAATTCCTAATCGTCTTTACATTGGATTTTATGTTTCATTTGTCTTCCTTGCCTCTTATGGATCTATTTTAACATGTCTAGTGTTTTTATAGATATAGAGAACGTGATGATCCCATCGTGTGCATTTTGTATTTAAATGCAAATTCTATATAATGCACGTCCCTTGGGGGAGCTATCCTATTTTCTTTAGAACACTCTCTTTATTCACCCATCATAAAATCTTTTGATCCCCATCAAGTGTGTGTTGATGGGAGGCAAGTCTTGCACTTTATGATGCTTTGTGCCATCATGAAAATTTGTCGAGGGCTTGGTTTGTTGGAACCTAGCTCTCTTTTGGAAATTAGATACCTCGTGTTTGTTTTCCTTCAATTGGTTTCTTGTTTCCTTTTATTTGGCATGTGTCAATGGATATCTCATTCCTTGAGGTATCCTTTAATTGATATCCTTCAAGTGATAGTTTCTTTTTTTTAAGATCTTATTATCACTTGATACATTGTCTTTTGGCGACTTATCAACTTTGTGTTGAGTTGATTCTTGAGAGTCTTGCGCATGCATATCTACTATATACAACTTTTTTTGCTTGCTTTCCTTCTTTGACACAATATATAGGGGAAACTCCACCTTGCCATAAATTGCCTAAAGTGTGCATGAAATTCAAATTCATATCTATATGCACATATATATGTGGAGTTTGTCCTATGTATTGCTGGTTTTCTAACTCTTTGGTCCCAATGAGTTTGGGCACCATTTTGTTTGTTTTTGCTGTTCCAGGAACAACTGGAGATGCATTGGATGCTCGGCTCACCTATAAGGAAGGTGTTGAGACCATGTGATTATTGGAGCCAAGTTAGGATAATCAAAGAACAACTATCTACTACATCAATCCAATGTTGTCTCGGTAACAAGTATCCACTTCATGCATTCTTTTCTTGCAAAGGCCCCAACCTGTCTTTCCTTTTCTAGGTTGCATCATGGCATGAATCTCTTGATTCGTTCTTGTAGTACTTGTTTGCTTTCTCAAAGCATCCGAACGATGATGTATTACTACTAGTTGGGATGTCTTTGATGTTCGTATTTTGGAAGTTCATATTGTACAATAAGAAAATATTTGGCCATGTGCCATGCTTCCAAGCAAAAGATCTCATTGATATATTTATGACTTCCTTTTGGATATCTAGTTTGTTCCTTCTTGTAACCATTTCGTGTGTACATCCTTCTTTGTGGATATATATCATCATGATTGTCTTCTACTTAGAATCATTTACACATGAGAGAAGTTACATCTCTAATTGATATCCTCCTTTCTTTCACGTCCATCGTTGCATTTCCTTTTTCAGTTTTTGGTGGCTTCGTGAAAGGATTTGTTTTGAGTGCGTATCTTATTTTCCTACATCTTGATGCACTCTTTGGCCGTGAAGATTATTTTTCCTCATGCTTGTCTTGATGAGGGTTTTGCAAGTTCAATTAGTATCCCTCCTCTTGACAAGGTTCTTACTTCCTAGCTTCACAATGGGTTGTCACAAGCGTTGGTTCTTATTTTGTTTATTAGTAAGCTTGTGAACCCATTTTCTAGTATGTGTGTGTGGGAATGATATGTCTTGCACTTTGTATCTCATTTCATCAAGACTATGTTGATGAGTAATGCTCATCCTTGTCTTAGTCGTCTCAAGTGCTTTGCCATAACTCACACACATTACTTTGGTTGAGCCTATTCTTAAGTTGCTTCTTTTACATGTTGCTCAACCATTTGTTTTGTGCAATTGATATGCTTATTGTCTCATCTATCTTCTTACACTCGTTGTGTGTTTTTATTCATTTTGGGGGAGCAACGATCCTATTTTGTGCACCTGTATCAAATACAAAAATCTCATATTAGTGCACAAATCATGGGGAGCTTCTCTAGTTTTTGATAAAACACTCTGTTGCCTTTATCATAATATCTTTTATTTATGTGGTTCAAAGGATCATATGATTGTTTGTTCCATCTAGAATCTTTTGATTGCTTGCCTCTATCTTTGTATGTCTTTGTGGCATACGATCCTTTTATTTGCAATCTTTGGGTCCTCAATATAGTTTGTTTTACTCCAACTACTTATCATTGTATTTGTGTATTTTTATGCACTCATTTGCTGAGAAGTACACACTTTTTGGAGGACCACCTACTATATTGGCTTTCTAAACTTTTCGTCCATTTTGGCAATCGATGCCAATGGGGGAGAAGTTTAGAGAGTTTACTTTGGATATGTTTAGAGGGTTTTGCTTTTATTGTGTAAGCATTTACATCTTGCACCCATGCATTATTACCTTGTATGTGTGCGCTTGGTTATGCTTATTTCCTTATATAAACTCTCTTGAAGTGGTTGTCTTCAATTACCAAAATGGGGGAGATTGTTAGAGCATATATCTCCATATGTGGTTTTGGTAATTGATTACAATTCCTATGGACTAATGGTTGCCTTAAGTTATATTTATAGGATTTGTCCATAGGCACTTCTTGAAGTCCATCTGTTGGGTTCAAGGAGTTTATATGATGACCAAGATGTTATTCAACGTATTATCCAAAGAATGGTCATAGAGACACTAGGTTGATCAAGATCTCAGACAAAGAGTAAATCAAGATGATCAACACACAAAGCGTATAAGATGTACCGAGAGGGATCAAGTGATCCCATGGTATGGTAAGCGTTGTCCATTACGTGTTTGTGTACTAACCCATGGTCTTTGTGAGACTCCTATGTGGGGGTTAGGTGTGCCTCCATTGGGCTTGCGTCAAAAGGAAGATCTCATACTACCCATGAAGGATGACATCAAGTGGTGATCGTCATCAAGATTGTGGTGTGCAAGATCAAGTGGATCAGCACGAATATATCATTGAAACGATTGTCAATCATCATGTGTTGATAAGGACAAGCTCATGTGCTAACAAGGACAAGATCAAGATAAGCATTCCTGAGCACTACATGCTTGATTCTTGTGGATGTTCACATGGTGGACAAATGAAGATGAATACATAAGCTACGCTTTCCGCATTGTGTATGGGAGAGCTACTTGAAGACTTCATCATGTCTTGCTTTCAACTGGAGCCAAGAAGGCACAACAACATCAAGCTCAAGTGAAAGGGCTAACTCAAAGGTATCAGTTCCTTTGACGTTAGTGGTGCGGAGTGATGATCAGCGAATAAAAGTATACACTCAAGTATGGATCATCACCCTTTTATGATTCTTGAGTCCTTAGGGATCCCGCACTATTAAGAGGGGATCACAGGTTTTGCGATGAACTTTCTCAAACTACATCTCCACTGTTCTTCTCACACCACATCTCCACTGCTCTGCTGTTATCTGAAAACAGAACCAGTGCCTCGGACATCCGGCTTCCTCTGGACGTCTGAGGGCCGGACGACCGACTGCGTCGGAAATCCGGAATCCTATACCAGAGAAATCAGAGCCATATAACTCGGACTTCCGGCTCCCTCCGGACGTCCGAGGCCCAGACGTCCGACCAGCTTCGAAAATCCGGAACTATGCACCAGAGAAACTTGAGCCATATAACTCGGACTTCCGGCTCCCTCCGGACGTCCGAGGGCCGGATGTCCGACCAGCTTCGGAAATCTGGAGCTTTGCACCAGAAGAACTTGAGCCATATAACTCGGACTTCCGGCTCCCTCCGGACGTCCGAGGGCCGGACGTCCGTCCCCTTTCGGAAATCCGGAACCCTGCACCAGTGAAGTTTGAGTCGAATAACTCGGACTTCCGGCCTTCTCCGGATGTCCGGTCCGTGTACAACTCCACAGTGGTTCCAGATATATTTACAGCCCTCGAACGTCCGACCCCTTGTGGACGCCCGGACTTCCGTAAACTGCCGGACGTCCGAACCCTATGTGACTAAAAGTGTTCCCAACGGCTGTTTTTCTCTCCCCACTATAAATACCCCCCTCCTACTTCGTGAGAGGGTGCCCAACACAGCCTTATCCTCGTAAGAACACATTTCTACCTCACACACATTTTCTCACACCAAATCTTAGATCCCAAGAGCATTTGTGAGCCCCTTTGAGAGTTGTTCAAATCAAAAGATAGATCGTCTCCCTCTCCTTCTCTCAACCCAAGCTATTTGAGATTTGAGCAAGTTTTGAGAATTCCCCGTGATCTTGTTACTCTTGGAGATTGGAGACTCCTAGGCGGTAGGAGTTCTTCGGAGAGGAATCAATCCGTGTGATTTCCCCCGGAAAAGTTTACGAGGGTTTGGAAGCCACCTCAAAGGCTTACCACTAGTGGTTGAGAAACGCCTTCGTGGTGTTATCTCAAAGGGAGAATAGGGTGAACCTTCGTGGCGTTGGTGTGCCTTCGTGGTTACACCCACCTCTCTAACGGTGACTAGCTTCCCTCCAAGGAAGTGAACATCGGGATACATCTTCGTCTAAGTGACCTTGGTTATCCTTAACCCTAACTCCTTACTTGTGGTTTACTTGTGTTACTTGAGCATACATACATTGCATATTGTTTGTGCTCATTATATTGTGTTGGCTATTTCTTGTACAAGATTAATCATTCAAGCATACCCTCTATATACACACGTTCACACTTGCAGCTTTTGATATATCGTGTGATATAGTGTGATCTAGTATCTTGTGTCGTTCACCTACTTGTCGTGTGATATAGCTCAAGTAAGTTTGTGTAACTTACTTGTGCTTGTTAGTAACTGTATTGTGTCCATCTTGGTAGACCGTGTTGTTGATACACGTTGCGGTGCCTAGTGCATTTAGGATTTGTGCTTGACAAGTACCCTCTTAGTTTATTTCCGCATTAGGTTCAAGCCAAATCCGAAGAAGTTTTTAAATAGCCTATTCACCCCCCCTCTAGACGTCATCGAGGTCTTTTCACCATCATATTTGGTAGACCCTTTCTCAACACTGTCAATGCTCACATTGATTGCATTAAGCAGACTGTCACAGTAAGTTTCGAGGGTGTGTCTCATGAATTTAACTTCTCCAAGTTTGGAAGACAAACCCATGAAAGAGAGTCGTCTGGTAGAGATGAAATCATTGCTCTTGCCTCTATTGCCGTACCTCCTACGGACCCTTTAGAGCAATATCTCTTGAGCATGAAAATGATATGCATATGGAGGAGAGAGATGAGATAGATAGAATTGTCTTAGAACGACATCCTATTCTCAAGAATAATCTGCCTGTTGAACTGCTTGGGGATCCTCCCCCACCAAAGGGTGATCCTGTGTTCGAGCTTAAACAGTTGCCTGATACTCATAAGTATGCCTATCTTCATGAGAAGGAGATATATCCTGTCATTATTAGTGCTCTCCTCTCAAAGCGCGAAGAGAAGAAGTTACTAAAAACTCTGAGGAACCACCGCGCTGCTATTGGATATACTCTTGATGATCTTAAGGTTATTAGTCCTACTCTATGTCAGCACAAGATTAAAACCGATCCTGACTTTAAACCAGTTGCTGATCATCAAAGGAGATTAAATCCTAAGATGAAAGAGGTCGTTAGAAAAGAAATATTAAAGCTTCTGGAAGCAGGAATCATTTATCCTGTTGCTCATAGTGATTGGGTAAGTCCAGTACATTGCATACCTAAGAAGGGAGGTATCACCGTCGTTCCTAATGATAAGGATGAACTAATCCCACAAAGGATTATTACCGGCTATAGAATGGTGATAGACTTCCGGAAACTGAACAAGGCAACCAGGAAAGATCATTATCCTTTGCCGTTCATTGACCAAATGCTAGAAAGGCTATCAAAACACACACTCTTCTCCTTTCTAGACGGTTATTCAGGTTTTTGCGCAAATACCTGTTGGACAATCTGATCAAGAGAAAACCACTTTCACCTGCCCTTTCGGTACCTTTGCCTATAGACGTATGCCTTTTGGCTTATGTAATGCACCTGCCACCTTCCAAAGATGTATGATGGCTATATTCTCTGACTTTTCTGAGAAGATTGTTGAGGTTTTCATGGATGACTTCTCTGTTTACGGGTCTTCCTTTGATGATTGCCTCAGCAACCTTGATCGAGTCTTACAGAGATGCGAAGAAACCAACCTCGTCTTGAATTGGGAGAAGTGCCACTTTATGGTTAATGAAGGTATCGTCTTAGGACACAAAATCTCTGAGAGAGGCATTGAAGTTGATAAGGCTAAGGTTGATGCAATTGATAAAATGCCTTGCCCCACAGATATCAGAGGTATACGAAGTTTCTTAGGTCATGCTGGTTTCTATAGAAGGTTCATTAAAGACTTCTCTAAGATTTCTAGGCCTCTTACCAACCTCTTGCAGAAGGTTGTTCCTTTTGTTTTTGATGAGGATTGTGAGGAAGCTTTCGAAATACTTAAGAAGGCTTTGATAACCGCACCTATTGTTCAACCAACTAACTGGAACTTGCACTTTGAAATCATGTGTGACGCTAGTGATTATGCTGTTGGTGTTGCTCTAGGACAAAGAGTTGACAAGAAGTTGAATGTCATTCACTACGCTAGTAAAACTCTAGACAGTGCCCAAAGAAACTATGCCACTACGGAGAAGGAATTTCTAGCAGTCGTGTTTGCATGTGAAAAGTTCAGATCTTACATACTTGACTCCAAAGTCACTATTCACTCTGATCATGCTGCTATTAAGTACCTTATGCAGAAGAAGGACGCTAAGCCTAGGCTGATTAGATGGGTTCTCCTGCTACAGGAATTTGATTTGCACGTCATTGACCGAAAGGGTGCTGATAACCCTGTAGCAGATAACTTGTCTAGGCTAGAGAATGTCCTTGATGACCCACTACCAATTGATGACAACTTTCCTGATGAGCAACTAAATGTCATCCGCACTTCACTTAGTGCACCGTGGTATGCCGATTATGCAAACTATATCGTAGCCAAATACATACCACCCAGTTTCACCTATCAACAAAAGAAGAAATTCTTCTTTGATTTGAGACACTACTTTTGGGATGATCCTCACCTTTATAAGGAAGGAGTAGATGGTGTTATTAGACGTTGTGTGCCTGAACATGAACAGGGACAGATCCTGCAAAAGTGTCATTCCGAAGCCTACGGAGGACACCATGCTGGAGATAGAACTGCCCATAAGGTATTGCAATCAGGTTTCTATTGGCCCACTCTCTTCAAGGATGCCCGTAAGTTTGTCTTGTCGTGTGACGAATGCCAAAGGATAGGGAACATCAGTAAGCATCAAGAGATGCCTATGAACTATTCACTTGTCATTGAACCATTTGATGTCTGGGGCTTTGATTATATGGGACCCTACCTGAGTTCCAATGGGTACACTCACATCTTAGTTGCTGTGGATTACGTTACTAAGTGGGTAGAAGCTATCCCCAGTAAAAATGGTGATCACCACACCTCTATTAAGATGCTTAAAGAAGTCATATTCCCAAGATTTGGAGTCCCTAGATACTTGATGACTGATGGCGGTTCACACTTCATTCATGGTGTTTTCCGCAAGATGCTAGCTAAGTATGATGTCAACCATATAGTTGCATCTCCTTATCATCCCCAGTCTAGTGGTCAAGTTGAGTTGAGTAATAGGGAGATCAAGTTGATCTTACAAAAGACCGTCAATAGATCTCGAAAGAACTGGTCTAGCAAACTTGACGATGCACTATGGGCTTATAGGACTGCTTATAAGAATCCCATGGGCATGTCACCGTATAAAATGGTTCACGGTAAGGCCTGTCATTTACCTCTTGAGCTGGAACACAAAGCTTATTGGGCAATCAAAGAGATCAACTTTGATTTCAAACTTGCCGGTGAGAAGCGGTTGTTTGATATCAGCTAGTTAGATGAATGGAGAGCCCAGGCATATGAGAATGCCAAGTAGTTCAAGGAAAAGGTTAAGAGATGGCACGACAAACGAATATGTCTTGCTATACAATTCTCGTTTGAGATTCTTTGCAGGCAAGCTTCTCTCTAAATGGGAAGGTCCCTATGTTGTCGAGGAAGTATATCGTTCCGGTGCCATCAAAATCAATAACACGGAAGGAAATTTTCCTAGAGTGGTAAATGGGAAAGAATCAAGCATTACATCTCTGGTACTCCCATAAATGTTGAGACCAATATCATCAATGTCATAACTCCAGAGGAGTACATAAGCGATGTTTATCAGCCTATTTCAGACCTTGAAAACAAAGATGTATCTGTTTCGGCAAGAAATTGGACTCCGATACTTTTCCAATAGGAAATTTCCTCAGTTTTGGAATTTTTGGAAAATTAGAAAAATAAAAAGCAGTCCGGAGAGCAAATGAGGTAGCCACAAGGGCCCACTCCGCCAGCACCCCCTGGTGGCGGTGGGCAAGCTTGTGGGCACCTCGTGTGCCTCCCGGACTCCGTTTTCTTGCGGAGGACTCCTTCTGGCCTAGAAAAAAAATCAATATATAGTCGCCCGAAGGTTTTGATCTCCGTATCACGCAGTTTTCCTCTGTTTTCGTTTCGAGCTTGTTGTCTGCCGCAGATTTAGGTCAAGATGTCTTCTCAAGATTCAGAAGAAGAGATCTATGTGGCCGATGATCGTGCTAACTCTAGGATTAATGGGGACTTGGAACCATATGGCTGGACCACTTATGAGGAAGAGGACTATGAGCCCAAAGGGAAGGAGCAATCGAGTTCCGATGAAGAGGAGGCTCCTCTACCTCAACCTACAAACACCCATGTGGAGTTCAAGAAGTCAAGCCTCTCTGACCATAGGAAGAAGCCTAAGACCTTGTTTATCCCTTCTCGTTTCTTGCAGGAGAGTAAGCAGGAGCTTTTCCATAGAGTTTTGAAACTTGAGGAGGAAAATGACGATCTAAGGGAGCAGAAATTTTTGCTCAAGTGGAAATTAGACAAGCTCAAGACTACTCCGCCAACAACACCACCATCACCACCAAAGGAAGACAACTAAGCATTGGTATGGGCAATCCCCTTGGCTTCTGCCAAGCTTGGGGGAGTTGCCCTGGTATCGTATCACCTTTATATCTTTTGCTTTTACCTTTGTTTTAGTTCTTTCCTTTTCAGTTTTTATTTCTTCTTTTAGAGGAATAAGTCTTTAGTTTCTAGTTTGAGTCTTTTGCTTTTGTCTCTCCCCCGATGTCTTTGAGCTTACGAGCTATACAATAAAGAGTGTCTTAGTCAAGGGCTTTGCTTTGTGCCATGATCAAAGAGTATGAAAAGAACGATAGCATGAAAGATCATGAGACGATCTTATGGAAAGTGATAACTTCACTTATGATACGTATGATGATTGAAACTTGTTGAGAATAAATCAACATAGGCCTCAGTCATTGTTGCAATTAATAAGACGTAATAAGGAAAGAGAGGTTCACATATAAATATATCATCTTAGACACTTTTTACAATTGTGAGCACTCACCAAACTATTACATGCCTAGGAGTAGATGTTGGACAAGGAAGACAACATAATGAATTGTGTTTGCTTGGTTCCAAACAATGTTATATGATTAGAAATCCCTTAGCATGTGACGATTGCTTCCACCTCATATTATCCAAAACTCCCACACCAAGTAGAGATAGTACTTGTGCATCCATAAACCTCCAACCAGTTTTGCCATGAGAGTCCACCATACCTACCTATGGATTGAATAAGATCCTTCAAGTAAGTTGTCATCGGTGCAAGCAATAAAAAATTGCTCTCTAATATGTATGATCTATTAGTGTGTGGAAAGTAAGCTTTGTACGAACCTGTGGTGAGGAAGACATAAAATCGACAGACTGCATAATAAAGTTCTTTATCACAGGAGGCAATATAAAGTGACGTTCCTCCGCACTAAGAGGACACGCATCCAAACCTCAAAAGCGCATGACAACCTCTGCTTCCCTCTGCGAAGGGCCTATCTTGTACCTTTACTTTTTACCCTTGTAAGAGTCATGGTGATCATCACCAATTCCCTTTTTGCCTTTGTCTTGGCTACCGTCACATGCTTGTGAAAGATCTATATTCATATATCAACTTGGAGTTGAGTACTCATGCTTTATTATTGTTGACTTTACCCTTGAGGTAAACCGTTGGGAGGCAAAACTATAAGCCCCTATCTTCCTCTGTGTCCAGCTGAAACTTTGACACCATGAGTACCACGTTTGTTGTAACAATTGTGGAAAACAAAAGAGGTGATTGATTTTTTGGGTTTGCCTTACAAGCTCTTATTTGACTCTTTCTGATGTTGTGATAAATTGCAATTTTCTCAATGACTATGGACTATTGTTGGTTACTTCTCGGTAAGGTTTTTGCTTCATGCTTTGCCTTGTGAAGGAATTGTTACTTTCCCATAAGAATCTTTATGATATATTGTTGTCCTATGTGTGATCATAATGCCCTCATGTTCATATTATGTTTTATCGACACCTTCGTCCCCAAACATGTGGACATGTTTATGGAACTTGGTTTTCGCTTGAGGACAAGTGAGGTCTAAGCTTGGGGGACTTGATACGTCCATTTTGCATCATGTTTTCATGTTGATATTTATTGCTTTTTGGGATGTTATATTACTTGTGGTACCATATTTATGCCTTTTCTCTCTTATTTTGCAAGGATTATTTGAAGAGGGAGAATTCAGGCAGCTGAAATTCTGGACTGGAAAAGGAGCAAATCATAGTCCACTATTCTGCACATCTCCAAATGCTCTGAAAATTTATGTGGATTTTTTCCAGAATATATTAAAAATATGGGCGAAAGAACTACCGGAGGGGGGCCACCAGGGTCCCACAAGCCCCCACTCCGCCACCACCCCCCTGGTGGCAGTGGGCAAGCTTGTGGGCTTCCTGAAGGCCGACTAGCCCCCCTCTTTTGCCATATGAAGCGTCCTGGTCTGGAAAAAATCAAGAGGGAGCTTTTTCGTGGTTTTGCCGCCGCCATGAGGCGGAACTTGAGCAGATCCAATCTAGAGCTCCAGCGGGACGATCCTGCCGGGGAAACTTCCCTCCCGGAGTGGGAAATCATTGCCATCGTCAACACCAACACTCCTCTCGTCGGAGGGGAGGCATCTTCATCAACATCTTCATTAGCACCATCTCCTCTCCAATCCCTAGTTCATCTCTTGTAACCAATCTTCGTCTCGCAACTCCGATTGGTACTTGTAAGGTTGCTAGTAGTGTTGATTACTCTTTGTAGTTGATGCTAGTTGGATTACTTGGTGGAATAGTTTATGTTCAGATCCTTGATTCTATTCATTACACCTCTGGTCATGATTATGATTATGCCTTGTGAGTAGTTACTTTTGTTCTTGAGGACATGGGATAAGTCATGTTAATAATAGTCATGTGAATTTGATATTCGTTCGGTATTTTGATATGTTGTATGTTGTTTTTCCTCTAGTGGTGTTATGTGAACGTTGACTACATAACACTTCACCATATTTGGGCCTAGAGGAAGGCATTGGGAAGTAGTAAGTAAATGATGGGTTGCTGGAGTGACAAAAGCTTAAACCCCAGTCTATGCGTTGCTTCGTGAGGGGCTGATTTGGATCCACTAGTTTAATGCTATGGTTAGACTTTGTCTTAATTCTTCTTTTGTAGTTGCGGATGCTTACGAGAGAGGTTAGTCATAAGTGGGATGCTTCTCCAAGTAAGGGAAGTACCCAAGCGCCGGTCCACCCACATATCAAACTATCAACGTAACGAACGTGAATCATACGAACATGATGAAACTAGCATGACAGAAATTCCTGTGTGTCCTCGGGAGCGTTTTTCCTCCTATAAGACTTTGTTCAGGCTTGTCCCTTGCTACAAAAGGGATTGGGACACTTGCTTCACCATTGCTACTACTTGTTACTTGTTACTTTTCGCTTGCTACGTTTCACCTCACTACACCATCACTTGTTACAGCTACTTTCAGTGCTTGCAATTATTACCTTGCTGAAATCCGTTTATCAGAGCCTTTTGCTCCTCGTTGGGTTCGACACTCTTACTTATCGAAAGGACTATGATTGTTCCCCTATACTTGTGGGTCATCAGTAACCATAGAGGCATGTTGTGACAGCCCAATGCCGACGTTCCAGAAGATTCCCCTTCTTTCCGTTTTTGTCGTGTGTCTGTTTTATTTTGTTGCATCATCATCGCATCATTCGCATCATCTGCATTGCATCGGCATCTCCGTTGCCGCCAGTTTTCAAACTTGCATCCGCTAGTAGTTGCCGGTCCTCGTCGTTGTCCGTTCTGAGTCCGACCGCACACGCACGCGTCCGCGGCACCGTCGAAACCCTGTTTTTAAAGTGTGTTTAAAACTTTCTCTGATCGAGGTGAAACTTGGCACGCGGTCGCGTTTAGTTATAGCTAGGCCGCCTGACGAATTTCGTCGCGATCGGAGACCGTCTGGTACCCGAACGGTCGCCCGTAGAGGCACCGTATCCGGTCTACCATCGGACGACTGTCGGTATTTTAAAATTTCGTTGCCGTGCCGCCCGTTTTCCCTCTCATCCCTGCATAGACCTTCTACACAGGTCAGTAGTGCCACCTAGCCACTTCCTCCGTTCGTGGTCGTCGGATCGCGATCGGGCGGATGAGGTCCACCCCACCATAGACCAACCCTATATAAGCTCCACCCCCTAGAGAGAGCCCTCTCACTTCACTAGGGTTCCCCCTAGACGTTTTTGCAGCCACCCCCCTCAAAAAACCCCACCTGCTAGCCCACACCCTTCAAATCCCGCAGCCCAAACCCTTAGGACAAATCTGACCATCGGATTCACATCGAATGGCTCAGATTCGCCCAAATCCCCACCTACCGGACATGTCTGCGGCCAAACCGGACACGTCCGGATGTCCTCAGTGCGAGCCGATCCCATCCCGAGCAGGAGCTCCATGCAGCCTCGCCCGCATGCGCCGGCGTGCCGACGCCACGTCCTCGCCGAAACCAGGCCGGACCACCTCGCCGCTGCCCCTCTCCTCCTTCTCCCTCCATCTCGCAGTACTCTCTCCCCCCCCCCCCGCAGGTTCCCTGCGCCATGGCCGGACCTCGAGGTCCCGAGCTCCCGATCTCCTCGCCACGGTGCTGCCTCGAGTCGCCGCCCCTGGGAACGGGGTCCTCACGGCCGGATCCGGCGAGATCCGCCGGTTTCCCCGCTGCCTACGCCCCCCTTCGCCGGTACCAGTGCTCGCCGCCGCCTTCGTCTCCCGACGGGAGCGCCGCCAGGTCCCGTCCCGAGCTCCACGGGAGGAGGACGAGGACGCCTCCTGCGCCTGGCCTCATGGGCCTGTGCAGGCAGGCCGGCCCAGCTCCACCGACTCCAGTCGGCCGGCCTCGGCCCAGCGCCTCCCCGGGCCGCTCCAACCTCCAGCGCCGCCAGTGGGCCCCGCGGCCGGCCCACTCGGCCTCCTCCTCCGTCCCGGCCCAGTTCGCCTCTCCAGACCGGTCCAATTCGGCCTGAGGTGAGCCCTCTCACCAGCGCCTTGTGCGTGATTTATCTATTTTGCGCCTGTTCGGCCCATTAGGCATTTTAGGTTGTTTTCGGATTTGATTATACTCCGGAAATTAGGTATATCTTCGAACGTTCGTAATTTCTAAACCGTAGATCGGAACGACGCGTGTTATATATCGTTTTGGGGTAGCTCCGCGAGTAGAACACGTTTATCGAACATGCATATTTATTTAACGCTGTCTAGAGTGCCTAATGCCTCGTTTTACGTGCTGTTTAACTAGGATCCATTCCGTGGTTAATTTTCGTGCGTATCCAGATTGCCCGTATGCCATAGATTTAATGTCCATGTTTTAGGGACCATATTTCTACGTATTTTAGAGCGGTCACTCGTATTTTTCCGTGTAGAGTTTTGCCGGTAGTTTATTTTCCCGTTTAGAGGTATTATCTCGCATTATTGTGTAGCGTTATTTCGTGTTGCAAACCCCACATATTATATATGTTTCCGGGGTAGAAAAATCCCATGGATTTTTCTGTGCAATTAGTTTTAGCTTTCGAGGAAGTTAGTTCGCGAGATATTTTGCTATGTTGCCCTTTTGATTAATTCGTAGGAATTAATCCGTGCGTCGTTTGACGGAGTTGTCAACTAGAGAGTTGATCTTGGATGTTTTGTTTAGTCCCTGATGTTTTTGGTTGCAATATAAATGCATGTTTAGGTGTTGTTTGACTGCCCTCAAGTTGCTTGAATAGTGCTGTTTCAGAGGAGCTGAAATATTTCTAAGTCTGGAATCTGTTATTATTTTGTTGCTGTCTTGTCTAGCTTGCATCTTGTGATCTGTAGCTCTTTTGAGGTTGGTCCAATGGAGTTAGTTGTACCCCTTATGTTTCCCTGGCATGCTGTTAAGTTTCATATCATTTGGAGACCTGTAAGGGCTTTGCTGCTGTCAATATTGCTTCAGGCTGAAAACTGCACTTTCAGGAGGTGATATTTTCACTAAGTCTGAAATGGTGCGTGAGGTGTCATTTTGTGTCTTCTTTTTCTAGTGCTCCTTGCTGCCATGTTAGTTGTTGTTAGTTGTTTGTAGTAGTGCGTCTTGCCCTCTTTCATGCCATGCCTTGCTTGAGTTTATCGGAGTTGTGTAGCCGGAGTTGTGAGGCGTAGAAGTTGCTATGTAGCTGTTTTGGGCAGTTTGTAGTTATTTCTTGCTTTGCCTGTAGATGTTGAACCGTAGCTCCGTTTTGATCGTGTCCTACATGAAACTTGCTTAGAATCTTGTGTAGTTTCATTTTCTCTTGTGGGTTGTTTGTTTTGAAGCGCTCGTAGCCGTCGTTGCACACATATCGCATTCATGCCATCATATCTTGCGGAGCTCATAACTTTTGATCCGTAGCTCCGTTGGAGATGTTCTCTACGTGTAGGTTGCTTGCCTTGACGCGTAGAATCACGTAAACCTATTTGTTTTGCTGTTTAACAACCAATTAAATGCATTAGTTCATATCTGGACAGAATTGTAAATTAACATGTGAGGTCGTTTCGGAGGTGCTATATGTCATTTCCGACCTCACTTAAAATGCCTAGATAGGTAGTTTAATTTCCGCTTCACCTCTTGCATGTTTAACCACATTTAATATTGCCGTGTAGATAACCGGGAGTGAACTAAATAATTAACGTGGAGTTTCGTCAATATGCAACTCGTGCATATTGAACTTCACTTAATGTGTAGGGTTTGATTGTGTGATTTGTCATGCCGTGACTTGCATGTATTCAGTAGCTCATGCATCATTTGTGTCGTGCATCGTGTGGTGAATATCGTGTGTTGATTCCTGTTTCCGGTTTTCCCCGTCTCGATAGAGTCCGCAAGCGTGTCGGATGTGAGGACCCGTTCGACTACGTCGGTTCGTCTGCTTCACGGAGGCTTTCTTCTTCCAAGCGGGATCTCAGGCAAGATGATCATTTCCCCAGATACCATTACTATCATTGCCATGCTAGTTATTTCGTTGCTACCGTTTATGTCTCGTTGCCTACCACCTGTTAAGTATCAGCCTCTCAACAATGCCATGATTACCCTCAACCTGTTCGACCTAGCAAACCACTGATTGGCTATGTTACTGCTTGCTTAACCATGTTGTTAGCGTTGCTAGTTGCAGGTGCAGTCGCTTCCATGTGATAACATGGGTTCCTTGTTATATCACCTTATTAAATGCTATCTAATTTAATGCACCTATATACTTGGTAACAGGTGGAAGGCTCGGCCTTTCTAGCCTGGTGTTTTGTTCCACCTTTGCCCCCTTAGTTTTCGGCTACCGGTGTTATGTTCCATAAATGAGCGCTCCTAACACGATCGGGGTTGTTATGGGGACCCCCTTGATAATTCGTTTTAGATTAAAGCTGGTCTGGCAAGGCCCAACTTTGGTACTACATTTGTCTAATAACTAATGAACTGCATAGGGAGTAATTAACCCGAGGAAATTTAATCAACCCCCGGGCCAGTGCTCCTCATGAGTGTTGGCCCCACCTGAGCGATGTCCGGCACCCCTCTGGTCACCCGGAGGTTTAGCGATCCCGACGTCTAGCTCATCCGCCGTGTCCTGAGAACGAGGTACGCGACTCCTATCGGGATCGTCGACACGTCGGGCGGCCTTGCTGGATTAGTTTTACCTTTGACGGAATATCTTGTGCATCGGGATTCCGGTGATGCTTTGGGTAATCTCAGAGTTGAGGTTTTCCACTAGGGAATCCGACGAGATCGCGAGCTTCGTGATTGAGGATTTCTATGCGGCTTGTGGTAATTTGTGATGGACTAGTTGGAGCACCCCTGCAGGGTTAAATCTTTCGGAAAGCCGTGCCCGCGGTTATGTGGCAACGTGGATACTTTGTTTAACACTGGTTCTAGATAACTTGAAGTTAACTTAATTAAAATATGCCAACTGTGTGCGTAACCGTGACTGTCTCTTTCGTGAGTTCCTTCTCCGATCGAGGACACGGTGGGGTTATGTCTGACGTAGGTAGGTGTTCAGGACCATTCGTTTGATCATCAGTAGTTCATGTCCGTTATGCGTAGGTCTTCCCCCTCTTCATTTCTTGTACTCGTAAGTTAGCCACCAAATATATGCTAGCCGCTGCTGCAACCTCACCACTTAACCATACCTCACCCATTAAGCTTTGCTAGTCTTGATACCTTTGGAAATGATATTGCTGAGTCCCCTGTGGCTCACAGATTACTACAACACCAGTTGCAGGTACAGGTAGAGGTTACTTGACGCGAGCGCGTTGATTGTTCATTTGGAGTTGCTTCTTCTTCTTCTTCTTCATCGATCTAGGATGGGTTCCAGGCCGGCAGCCTGGGATAGCAAGGATGGACGTCGTTCTTCTTTTGTCGTTTGTTTTCGTCCGTAGTCGGACTCTGCTCTTGCTTTTGATGATTATGTAATGTACTGATGTGACTCTGATGTAGCTTGTGGCGAGTGTAAGCCAACTCTGAATATATATCTCCTCTTTTCAGTACATGTACTTGTAACGATATCCATTCTTGCGACACGACGAGATGCGCTTCTATCCCTGACGAGGCCTTGGTGCCAAATTGAGGATAGGGTCGCATCTTGGGCGTGACACATGTTTACTCAGAAGCTTAAGATCATTGACATTTCTGTCCACACAAGCACTTAAATGACTAAGCATACGAGCATTCTATTCCAATTGTCTGCTAACATAATCATTGAAACTCTGTTGTTTGGAAACGAAGTTATCAAATTCATCCATGCATAGGCTAGCAGGTTTATCAAAAGGAATATCACTCTCATCAAACCTACGCAGGGAATTTACTTCTACTACCTGTATCGGGTTATCGAGACCATGGATCTCTTCGATAGGTGGTAGATTTTTGACATCTTCAGATTTAATGCCTTTCTCTCGCATAGATTTCTTAGCTTCTTGCATATCTTCGGGACTGAGGAATAGAATACCTCTTTTCTTCGGAGTTGGCTTAGGAGGTGGTTCGGGAATAGTCCAAGCATTCTCATTGCATAAGATGTTATTTAATAGAATCTCAACTTGTTCTACAGTTCGTTCCCTAAAAACACTACCGACACAACTATCTAGGTGGTCTTTGGAAGCATCGGTAAGTCCATTATAGAAGATATCAAGTATTTCATTCTTCTCAAGAGGGTGATCAGGCAAAGCATTCAGTAGCTGGATGAGCCTCCCCCAAGCTTGTGGGAGACTCTCTTCTTCAGCTTGAGCAAAGTTGTATATTTCCTGCAAGGCAGCTTGCTTCTTATGGGCAGGGAAATATTTTTCAGAGAAGTAGTAGACCTTATCCTGGGGGCTACGCACACAACCAGGAGCAAGAGAAGTGAACCAAGTCTTAGCATCATCCTTTAGCGAGAAAGGAAACAACTTGAGCATGTAGTAGTGGCGGATCTTTTCCTCACTAGTGAATAGGGTGGCTATATCGTGCAGTTTGGTAAGATGGGCTACAACCGTTTCAGACTCATAACCGTGAAAAGGATCAGATTTGACCAGAGTGATTAACTCAGGGTCGACAGAGAATTCATAATCCTTATCGGTCACAAAGATAGGTGAAGTGGCAAACTTCGGGTCGTATTTCATCCTAGCGTTCAGAGATTTTTCTTTCCACTTGCGCAGTAATTTCTAAACATCATAGCTATCAATACACGCAAGGTAGTCCTCAGCTATCTCTCTCTAGCAGCCCGATGCCAGCGTTCCAGAAGATTCCTCCTTTTCTTTCCGTTTTCGTCATGTGTCTATTTTTATTTTGTTGCATCATCATCGCATCATGCGCATCATCTGCATTGCATCGGCATCTCCGTTGCCGCCAGGTTTCAAAACTTGCATCCGTTGTTCGTTGCCGGTTCTCGTCGTTGTCCGTTCCGAGCCCGACCACACACGCCGGCGCCCGCGGCACCGTTGAAACCCTGTTTTAAAAGTGTGTATAAAAGTTTCTCTGATCGGGGTGAAACTTGGCATGCGGTCGTGATTAGCTATAGCTAGGCCGCCTGTCGAATTTTGTCGCGATGGGGGTCTGTCTGGTACCCGAACGGTCGACCGTAGCGGCACCGTATTCGGTCTACCGTCGGACGTTTGTCGGTGTTTTTAAACACGTTGCCGGGCCGCGCCTTTTCCCTCTCATCCCTACTTAGCCCATCTACACAGCCCATCAGTGCCACCTAGCCACTTCCTCAGTTCGTGGGCATCGGATCGCGTCTGGACGGACGAAGTCCACCCCTCCATAGCCCAACCCTATATAAAACCACCCCATGGAGAGACCCTTCTCACTCTCTAGGTTTTCTCCCATGTAAAATTGCAGTCAACCCCCTACCAAACTCCAACTTCAAGTCCCACCTCCTACAATCCCGAAATCCACTCCTCCCCTTCATTTTCAGCCCTCAGATCCGCAATTAGAGGCCTAAATTTCGTCTCCTAGCCCTGCCGGACATTGTCCATGGTCGCCGGACATTGTCCGAGTGACCACCGTGCTTGCCGCATCCCGCGCCACCTTCCCGAGCAGCCCGTTCCCCGCCGCCAGTGCCCCACTTCGTCGCCGGCTGCGAGCCATGCCGCCTCGCCTCGTAACCTCCGGGAATGGGCGGATCCAGAGCTCCTCATCACAGATCCGGCCTCCCCGCCGGTGCCCTGCCGCCGCATACGCCATGCCCCATCACCGGCCGCCGGTTCCAAGCCGCCGCCAGCTCCTGTCGCCAGATCCGGGCCGGCAACCCCCGGATTCGGTCCCCTTCGGCAGGCCCCGCCTAGCTCCGCCCCCGTGGTGCCCCCCCCCGTCGCCGGCCGTCGGAGCAGGTGCCCAGCGCCGCCGCTCGCTCGTCCCGCTCGGGATCGAGCACGGGACAGCGGAGCGCCCGCCAGCGCCCGCGTGGGCCGGCCTCCCGCGCAGGCCGATCCGACCTAGTGAGTCGGCCCCCCTATTCGGCCTCCTCCATGCGTCTCCACAGCGCCCCAATGGCCCAGCTCAAGCCGGCCCAGGCTGCTCCGCCCCCAAGGCCCACCTCCAATCGGCCCAGAGGCACCCCGTGGTAAGCCCCGCCCAGCGCAGTGCTTTGCTACTTTGCGCACCAGCTCGGCCCGGTTAGAATAATTAGTATTTTCGGAATTTGCATGTATTCCAGAAAATAGTCGAATATTAGAATGCCCGTAACTTTAAATCCGTAAGTCAGATCGCGACTTGTAGTATATGTTTTTCTTGTAGTTTCTCGCGTAGTATCCGTTTTTGCAACTTGCATAAATGTTTGAGGTGGTTTGACCCACTGTTTGCCTAGATATGCATGCTGTCTTAATAGGTTTTGACCCGTATTTATTTTACGCGCAAGACCGGGTTGATCGAATGCCTTAGATAAAATTTTCATGCTCTAGGGACCCATTTGCCATGTATTTTAGAGCGGTCATTGGTATTTTTGCGTGTAGGGTTTGCCTGTAGTTTATTTTCCCGTGTATAGGTTATTTTCTCGCATTTTCGTGTGGCATTATATTGTTGTGCAACCCCACATATTTTATATGTTTCTGGTTTTAGATTTTGAGCAAATTAGTTCGCGCGATATTTTGCCGTGATGCCCTTTTGTTTAATTCGTAGGATTTATTCCGTGCTTCGTTTGAAGGAGTTGTCAACTAGGGAGTTGTTCTTGGGTGTTTAGACTAGCCCCTGGTATTTTTTAGTTGCAATAGAAATGCATGTTTAGGTGTGGTTTGCTTGCTCTCAAGTTGTTAAAAATACTGCTGATTTGGAGGAGCTGAAATATTTCTAAATCTGGAATCTGTTATTATTTTGTTGCTGTCTTGTTTTGCTTGTATCTTGTGATGTGTAGCTCTTTTGAAGTTGGTCCAATGGAGTTAGTTGTAGCCCTTGTGTTTCTCTAGCATGCTGTGAATTTTCATGCCATTTGGAGTCTTGTGGCTATAGGTTTTGCTGCTGCCAATATTGCTTCAGATCGAGAACTGCACTCTCATGAGGTGTAATTTTCACTAAGTCTGAAATAGTGTGTGGGGTGCCATTTTGTCACTTATTTCCCTAGTGATCCATGATGCCATGCTAGTTGTTGTTAGTTGTTTGTTGTAGTGTTTCTTGCCCTATTTCATGCCATGTCTTTCTCGAGCATATCGGAGTTGTGTAGCTCGTAGTTGGGGGCGTAGAAAATGCTATGTGGCCGATTTTTGCAGCTTGTAGTCATTTCTTGTTTTGCTCGTGGTTGTTGAACCGTAGCTTCGATTTGATCGTGTCCTACATGAAACTTTCTTAGAATCTTGTGTAGTTTCATTTTATCTTTCTGGTTGTATGTTTTGAAGTGCTCGTGACCGCCGTTGCACACATATTGCATTCATGCCATCATATCTTGCGGTGTCCGTATCTTTTGATCCGTAGCTCCGTTGGAGATGTTCTTTATGTGTAGATTGCTTGAAATGGCGCGTAGAATCACATGTACCTATTTGTTTTGCTGTTTAACAACCAATTAAATGTGTTAGTTCAGATCTGGAAAGAATTGTAGATTCACATGTGAGGTCGTTTCAGAGGTGCTATATGACATTTCCGACCTCATTTAAAATGCCTAGATAGATAGTTTAGTTACGCTTCACCTCTTGCCATGTTTAACCACATTTAGTATTGCCTTGTATCTAATCGGGATAGAACTAAATAATTAACGTGGAGTTTCGTCAATATGCAACTCGTTGCATATTGAACTTCACTTAATGTGTAATGTTTGATTGTGTGAATTGTCATGCCGTGACTTGCATGTATCCAGCTGCTCATGCATCATTTGTGTTGTGCATCATGTGGAGAATTCCGTGTGTTGATTTGTGTTTCCGGTTTGCTTCGTCTCGATAGAGTTCCGCAGCGTGCCGGATTGTGAGGACCCGTTCGACTACGTCGGTTCGTCTGCTTCACGGAGGCATTCTTCTTCCAAGCGGGATCTCAGGCAAGATGACCATTTCCCCAGATACCATTACTATCATTGGCATGCTAGTTTTACCGTTGCTACCGTTTATGTCTCGTTGCCTACCACATGTTAAATATCAGCCTCTCAACAATGCCATGTTAACCTTCAACCTGTTCGACCTAGCAAACCACTGATTGGCTATGTTACCGCTTGCTTAACCCTGTGTTAGCGTTGCTAATTGCAGGTGCATTGCTTCCATGTGAAATAATGGGTTCCTTGTTATATCACCATATTAATTGCTATTTAATTTAATGCACCTATATACTTGGTAAAAGGTGGAATGCTCGGCCTTTTTAGCCTGGTGTTTTGTTCCACCTTTGCCCCCTTAGTTTCGGCTACCGATGTTATGTTCCATAATTGAGAGTTCCTAACACGATCGGGGTTGTTATGGGGACCCCCTTGATAATTCGTTTTAGATTAAAGCTGGTCTGGCAAGGCCCAACTTTGGTACTACATTTGCCTAATAACCTAATAATAATGCATAGGGACCCGCCGGCACCCGCGGACTAATTTAATCAACCCCCGGGCCAGTGCTCCTCATGAGTGTTGGTCCCACCTGAGCGATGTCCGGCGCCCCTCTGGTCACCCGGAGGTTTAGCGATCCCGACGTCTAGCTCATCCGTCGTGTCCTGAGAATGAGGTACGCGACTCCTATCAGGATCGTCGACATGTCGGGCGGCCTTGCTGGATTAGTTTTACCTTTGACGAGATATCTTGTGCATCGGGATTCCGGTGATGCTTTGGGTAATCTCAGAGTTTAGGTTTTCCACTAGGAAATCATACGAGATCGCGAGCTTCATGATTGAGGATTTCTATGCGGCTTGTGGTAATTTGTGATGGACTAGTTGGAGCACCCCTGCAGGGTTAAATCTTTTTGGAAAGCCGTGCCCGCGGTTATGTAGCAACGTGGAAACTTTGTTTAACACTGGTTCTAGATAACTTGAAGCTAACTTAATTAAAAATATGCCAACTGTGTGTGTAACCGTGACTGTCTCTTTCGTGAGTTCCTTATCCGATCGAGGACACGGTGGGGTTATGTCTAACGTAGGTAGGTGTTCAGGATCATTCATTTGATCATCAGTAGTTCACATCCGTTATGCGTAGATCTTCCCACTCTTATTTCTTGTACTCGTAAGTTTAGCCACCAAATATATGCTTAGCCGCTGCTGCAACCTCATCACTTGACCATGCCTCACCCATTAAGCTTTGCTAGTCTTGATACCTTTGAAAATGAGATTGCTGAGTCCCCTGTGGCTCACAGATTACTACAACAACAGTTGCAGGTACACGCAAAGGTTACTTGACGCGAGCGCGTTGATTGTACATTTGGAGTTGCTTCTTCTTCTTCTTCATCGATCTAGGATGGGTTCCAGGCCGGCAGCCTGGGATAGCAAGGATGGACGTCGTTCTTCTTTTCTCGTTTGTTTTCGTCCATAGTCGGACCCTGCTCTTACTCTTGATGATTATGTAATGTACTGATGTGACTCTGATGTAGCTTGTGGCGTGTGTAAGCCAATTCTATTATATATCTCTTCTTTTCAGTACATGTACTTGTAACGATATCCATTCTTGCGACACGACGAGATGCGCTTCTATCCCTAACGAGGCCTTCGTGCCAAATTGAGGATAGGGTTGCATCTTCGGCATGACAAGTTGGTATCAGAGCAGTACCGACCTAGGAGCCCCCTTGATTGATCGAACTTGGCCGAGTCGAGTCTAGTAAAAAAACTGCTTTGAGTCTAGTTATATATCGGAGAGTAGGATTCTTTTTTCTCCTCTTCTGTGCTCTGGTGAGGAATCTTGACATAATAATTTAATTCTACTCCTCTTCTCACTCAAAAAAATTTAGGATCACGCGGATATTTTTGAGATCTATATAATGCCAATGTGACGGAGTTCTGTCTTGGTGCCTCCTATCTGCTTTAAGTTTCAGGGGAGTTGAGCTCTAGGGGATTCTTGAGCACATCGTTATCATTCAGATTTCTTAGTATCTCAAAACGAAGGACGTTCGTAATTGCTTCAATACTAGTAGTGGCGAGATAACCCCGATGTCCCCAGTACTGGTGTAGATTGTTCGGGAGTACTGCCATACTTTGTATTGTTGTGATCACGAGGGTCTGTTGTAGATGAAGGTCCGAGATTCTGGTTGTGTGTTGACGGATGTGATACAAGTGACGGGTTAGTATAGGAGTTGTGTGATATTACTCCTTGTATCCGTGTACCAGATTGCATGACCAGATATTTCGGGAATTCATAGGTGGGAATTCAAGTAGTTGCTTATAGGACAATCTTCCAACAAATTCTTGATGTTAGGTTGGGGTTCGACATCTAGTGGATTCCTCTCGAGGAAAATATTGGACGAAATCTTTCTCATGAGTTTGTTCTGGCTTGTTTCGTAAGCTGCATCCTTTGTGTTGTTGATTATGGTAATTCAAGTTGCTTCGATGTCAAGCGGTGACTTCAGATCTTTTGTAAGCAGTGTTCTCATATTCATATGAGAGTGCAAATTCTTTGCTCAATCAGTTGTCTTATCAATTCTTTTCAACCGGAGTCACCGTATCAATTCTTTTTCAACCGGTGTTTTTCTCTTCAAGTGAATTCAATCCTCTCCAATTTTTGCAGATCATTCTCTCAATTCTTTCTGGCGTTCGTCTCATCTGTCTCAAGTTGTCTTTGTTTTTCCCCGCCCTCCCACCCTTTTTCTTCAGTGATTGAATTTTCATCCAAGCGTTTTCTTTTCATTGTGCTTCCGATGTCTGTTCTTTTCTCTCTTACCCGGTGATTTATTGTGAAGATTCTCAGGAGATCCGTGTCATATTTGTTCATTCTTGTCATCCTTACCGAATTTAATTCAATTGTCCGTGTTCATCATATCCTTTTCATCCTTGTTAATTCTTTCCCATGTTGGAAATTCTTTTCAGCCTATCTTGTTATTCATTCTTCTCTTTCTATCCGGTGTGCTGAAGTTATCTCAGAAATTCTTGTTTTCAATTCTTTCATTGATTTTTAGGTGCTATCCTCATCTAGTTTTCTTTATACCGGTGCAATCTCTCTTTCTAATCTATTGTTTCAACAGTGGTTTCTTTGAGTAGGCCCATAACCCACAGGTTTTTTCCAGGATCTTATCTGGCTCTTGTAATCTTTTCCCGGAGATCATTATTTCTTTTCAGCTATGATGTAAGTATAAATGTCATCAGTCATATCCCTTCTTCAAGATCAATTTGAATTAATTCTCATATTGGCTCAACCTTTCATTCTTCTTTATTCTGGAGTGTCTCAGCTATTCTTGGTGTTGTTCCTCGTCATCATTCTCAGCTTGCAAATTCGAAGGAGTGTTTCTCTCAGTCTTTTTCCATTCTTGTGAAGATTGTCATCTCAGCTTCGTGTTATGATCTTGAATTTGTTGTCAATCATGAGTAAATCCTTTCTCGCTATCCGGTGCATTTCTGAGTTGTTTTCATTCTCGATCCTCCGAAGGCCATCATTTCAGAAGATTCTTCGTTCTCAGCTTACAGCTTTCATCCTCAATTCTTCTCAATTGTTGTCTCTTCGTTCGTCTCTCGATTATCCGGTGCCTTGTTCAAGTTTTCTCTCAGGTGGCTCATGATCTCTTCATTCTCAGGTGTTTCCATGCATTCTTGGAATTTCCCATTCAGTTGTGAATTCTTACCGGTGCTTCCTTCAATTTTGCTTCAAGTGGTGTTTTTCCTCTCTGTCTCTCCAAGATTCACTTCTAGAAGAATAAGTTGTATGCTAGATCCGTTGCTTGTCATCAATTTAATTGATGAAGGATGAGCATAACATAATTCTTATTATTGTCATTCCTTCTTCCAAGAGATTTCAATTCTTCTTCCGGAGCGGCTCATGGTTTGAATTCTTTTCTCGTGTGTTTATCTTTCTTTTTCGGAGTTCCAAGTCCTATTAAGTATCTCTTTGTGAGGCTACATCTAAATCTTGCCAGGTCATAATCATATTCTTTTCTACCTTCATATCTTTGCATCGTTCATTTGTATACGGAGGTCCTTCTTGGTGGTGCATCAAGGTTTTAATCCATTATCAAATGTTCTTCAAGATTCTTGTTGGAGTACCTCAAGTATCCTTTCTCTTGCATCTCCGGTGCATTTGTTCTTCCTTTATCCTTTGAGGTGGTATTATAGCATTCTTGATAGTGTAGGAGCCTCGAAGAGTTTTTCTTTCAAGTATGAGATAATTAAACCCACCAATTCTATGATCATGAGATATTTGCAACCCATGATTCTTCATTGAGCTATCTTGGTTTGGATTTCACCTAAAGCTTTTCCTATGGATTGTGCTATCATGGTGCTTGTCATTAATCCAAGTTCTCGATGTATCCTCTTGGTGTAAGAAGTTTTGATATCTTTGCTTTCTTCTACCCTTGTTTCTTTTAGTGGTTGGTTGTCACCTCATATATATTGAGATG